>NW_016159667.1:40512-70732 GCF_001687245.7 Rhagoletis zephyria
TGAGTTTTGAGGGGATGCCAAATTCAGACATAGCGGCGTATAGGCAACTCCTTTTAGTGCTGTCAAAAGCGGCTTTAAAGTCGACAAATAGGTGGTGAGTGTTGATGCTTTTCTCGCGGGTCTTTTCCAAGATTTGGCGTCTTGGTCTATGGTCAGTTCATTGACGGTGGGCTTCAGTCCTTCACACAATACGCTCGATAAGACCTCGTCACCTATGCTTAGAAGGCTGATCTNGTGCTGTCAAAAGCGGCTTTAAAGTCGACAAATAGGTGGTGAGTGTTGATGCTTTTCTCGCGGGTCTTTTCCAAGATTTGGCGTCTTGGTCTATGGTCAGTTCATTGACGGTGGGCTTCAGTCCTTCACACAATACGCTCGATAAGACCTCGTCACCTATGCTTAGAAGGCTGATCTCGCGGTCACCTTTCTTGTGGATTGGGCAGAGCACACTTAAATTCCAGTCGTCGAGCATGCGTTCGACTTCTTTTGTTAAAAAGACATTATTTTTTCCTTACCCATTTTACAACTTCTAGTGATGTGCTGAGTCAATACTTTAAAGTATTGATCGATATTCGGTACCGATTTAAAAAGTATCCAATACTCTCGATACTCGGTACCGAAACATTTAGGTTTCGAATAAAAGCGCACATAGGCCAAAAATATGGAAAAAACGGTTCAGGGGAGACTCGCCTATAAAAACCCGAATGTAGGAGCCAATAGAGCTTTTAATACGGATTCAAATGAAAGATGTATATATGTCGGTTCGAGGCCATAATGCAGAGAAACTCTTACTTGTTTGAAACATTTTTGTTCCAGCTGAATCGGACGATATCATTTTTGTAGGCCTGGGGGCAGATTCTGTAACCAGTTAGCGACAATTTTCGAATCGGCATCGGTTTTGTTGACGTATTATATGAAATATTTTTACGTCAACAAGTGCGATGTCGATCCGAAACTTGTCGCTAACTGGTTACAGAATCTCCCCCCTGAAAGGCTTCTTCATCCGTAAAAGCATTTTTCTTGAACCTTAGATCAACTAAGATTAAAATTAAAAAAAATATTTCTCTGTTGCGATAAGTTCAAGTGTTTTAGCCGATATATAAATTAGTAATTAAAGTTTTTTCTAAACTTGAAATGCATATAATGGCGAAGGTTTAATGTAAAGAATCGGTATCGGGTACCGAAAAGGAAGTATTGGGTACCGAAATCTTTTTTAAGTATTGGGTACCGAGTATTGGGTACCGAAAATTCAGCACATCACTAACAACTTCACGTACTTCAAAAAAGCGCGGTAATAATGATTGTAGTTAGTAATGGAACTATGAATATCGGATATTGTATATTGTAGAAATTGTGATGGCAATTACATAAATGAAGTTGCCAATTACTTTAACTATTTGGTTATCGAAAAACTTCCTAACGTTCTTAAACGAAACGAACTGGCTGACAGTTGCAATAGTAAAGAATAAAGATGTTTAATCTTCCTCTATTTAAGTATGTATTTTACCCGTTCTCCCTTTTGGGCCCAATATCCTCGGAAAACGGAGAAAATCCCTTCACCTGGCATCGCTGGCACTCCCTAAATATTTTTAGATTTCAAAATAAAAAATAGGGGTATATTTTTTTCGGTTCAGAACAATCCTAGGGGGTGGCGGCATTAAAATTCCGTCTTTATTGTTTTTGGACCACTCTAATGTACAAGTACACCGTATTAGTGCATAATAAACTGTAGTACTTACAATCTTTAATACTGCATGTTATGTATACAAACGATGTATTAAAATATACATATGTACAATGATTAATTTTGCTTAAATTATATTAGTCGTTTCCTTAGCAGGTATAAAACTTCTACCACAATTGTGCGTATTAACTTACATTTAACTATTAACTAAGCTCGCCACTGTGCTTCAAAAATTGTTTCTTTCTGAACCAAAAGTTCAACTCTGTAACTTTCATTTGGATAACTTTTACCAAAGAGTGCGCCGGATGAGTGTATTCGGTTTTAGCATACTAAACTTTGTTGAAGTATGTATATAAGTACCTAAGTACTTTATTGAATTTCATTGATAGACAGTTGCAAAAAGTTTGTCTCTATTCTATCTCAGATAAAATAAGGAAACGATATTTATAACGTGTCCTGAACTGTCTTTTGATTTCTTCACTTTGGCACTTTTTTCACTTTACTTATAGTTTTGCAAACACTACCTTGGCTGCTTATACGGTCAGCTGGCTCTATGGAATCATCTAGTTGGTTGATTTTTTCAAGCTGCTGTTCATAGGCTATCTTTTGTCGTTTAGCGCCAGAAGTTGTGTTTTTATCAACCGACGCTTTCTTTCTTTTCATCGCCGTTTTAAATCTTTCTTCGCACTGTTTCCAACTTCTGCCATTAAAGTCAAGAGACATCCACATGTCTTTCTTGCAGCGGAATTGTTTTAAAGGACCAATATCCGGCAGGTAGGTTGCGTAATTGTCCAAGAGCAGGCGGGTTTCACCTTCTGTCCATACTAAAAAAAAAACAAGGACAATCATATTGTGCATAATGCAAATTGAGTATCGAAACTTTTTAAATCTACATACCAGTAACGGTTTTGCTACAGATGGGCTTTCTGGTTCCATTTCAAATATCTTATTACACCAGAAACAAATGAATACTAAAATGGAAAATACTAATTTTGCTCCATGGAAGGGCAACAGTTTTTGTTAGAATCGAAATCACGATTAGTTTTGAATACTTATTGGAGCATAAGCTAGGCAGGAAGAGAGAAGTGCGGCTGCAATTGGGCGTCTGTCTTGAAGCAAGCGGCTCGCCATATAAACGTATATTCGGTTGAAAAACCACCCCCGCCCGAAGAGGGTCATGCGCTGGATTTGGCATCCGCCACTTAAAAACTAACTCCGGAAAACGGGCCATAAATGGGGAAGCAGTCTCTGCCAGGCTGGCCAAGTTCTTTGCATCGCGAACACTCCCAATGCCTTCTCTGCCTCTTAATCCGCTTCGCCAAACCGTTCGCTTCGCCAGTGATAATACCACCCTAATTCCGAAACGATTTCCTATATTAAATAATTTGAGATTCGCCATTTAAGGCCTTTTCCATTGCTGCCGACGCACGGTTTAAAAACTAAAAACCGCGATTTTACCAATTGGTTTCCGATCTGTAAAACACAGCCGATTTTGAATTAGGTTTTCGAAAACATGAGTAGTCCTCTTGCAAAGTGCGCTATGTATATTTTTTTTTTGATTTTTAGTTTTTGGTGGTTAACGTACCAGTATTTAAAGTAGTTTCATGTCCACTAACAATACAGTGCAAAATCCTTATATATTCTGAAAAAAATAGCATCAAATATTAGCTACTCTAGCAAAAGTCGCTATAATACTTACTTTATGTATATATACACTTTCGAAAGTCTCTATAATATTTATTGTACGTATTTATACAAGTTCGAAAGCCTCCATCTTCTAATGAACTTAGAAAACTGCAAAAAAACTTGGTAGTTTCTGCCTAGTGGAAAACGTCTTAAAAAAGAAGCAGACCAACCTTCATGGAAGAGAGAACTCGAAAAGCTTAAAAAAGCTGGCTATATAAACTTATTATTTCAAAACTCGCTATATTTAATTTCTATATACAAAATTTGCAAAAACTACCACACTGTTATTTTGATTTTTAATGTTATTAGGCTCTTATTTATTTAAATTTTCAGATAATAAAAAGAAATATACAAGTTGGATGTTACTTTTTGTTGTAGACGTTTTTTTAAATTTATGGCTTACCATTATAAAATCACATAACGCTGTTTGCAAGTGGACTACTCACATATTAAAGCCAGTAATTAAAGTTCCAACATTTTTTTTTTTGTTTTTGGCAATTTCGGGACACATTCCTTCTTTATCGGCGCTGTACCCGCCTAATCGATTTTGCCTGAGTCCAAAACAGCACGCCAGTCATTTCCCGTCTNTTTTTTTTTTTGTTTTTGGCAATTTCGGGACACATTCCTTCTTTTATCAGATTTTGCCTGAGTCCAAAACAGCACGCCAGTCATTTCCCGTCTGTGCCAACTGACGCCAATTGGAAATGCCAAGTGAAGCCAAGTCCTTCTCGTTAAATTAAATAAATCACATGAAAGGGAGTAACCTTGTCTGAAACCTCGTTTGGTATCAAACGGCTCTGAGAGGTCCTTCCCAATTCTGACAGGGCCAGTGTTACCGTTGTGCGACTAAAGTGTCAAATTTACACTTTTTGGAGATCGATGCCCCCTGACATCGACTTTTTAGAAGTTGGGTTATTTATTCTAAAAACTAACTTGTATATTGGATTCGATGCTTTAAAAATGTCCTGATTTTTGTTCACAGAAGTCTGGCCAAAGTAGGTAAGCCGACTCTATATCGCGCCACGAAAAGCCTAGTTCAATGACTTCGACTAATTTGAATTTTCACAGGAGAAGCAAAAAACCTTTTTAATTTGCATTGGAAATGCTTAAAGATCTGTTTTAAAGATGCTAACAAATCTTGTATCTTTATTAGATATGGCTTTTAATTTTAGAATAATGGTGGACTTGATAGCCGGATAATAGAATATATATATGTATGTAAATTACCGTATTTCCGCAAAAGCGTAAAATACGTAATTTTGCATTGATGATGGCGGTATGTACCCAGTGCGAAAAGTCGTAAAGCATTTTTTTTCTGTGTATTCTAATATATCCAATAAGTAAAAAAATCGTATTAAATCACATGCATACATTCCTCGATACTAGGTAATGCAGAATTGAATGCCATACTTTTCATGGGACATCGCCGTGGTGAAAAAATGCATTTTTATACCCGAGCGCACTTGTGCACAAGGGTATATTAATTTTGTTCACATAACGGTTGTTTGTAACAGCCAAAACGAATCGAGATAGATATAGACAAATGTATACATAAATGATCAGGATGAAAAAAGAAATCGATTAAGCCATGTCTGTCTGTCCGTCCGTCTGTCCGTCTGTCCGTCTGTCCGTCTGTCCGTGTACACGATAACTCGAGCAAAAATTGAGATATCTCAACGAAATTTGGTATGTAGGTTTCCCTTAATCCAAGGTAGGTTGGTATTGAAAATGGGCGAAATCGGACTTTAACCACGCCCACTTCCCATATAACGGTAATTTCCAGAAATACGAAAACTGCGATATTTTAGTAACTACTGAAGATAATTCACTCAAAATTGATATTTACAATAATTTTTAGACGAAAAATAAGAATATTATAAATTTTTGGAAAATGGGCGTAGCCACGCCCACTTATGGTTACATGTGTATATCTTGGTAACCGCTGCACCAATTTCTTCCAAACTTGGCACAGTTGTTGGCCTTGGTACAGCATAAAAAACCGCCGAAACTTTTTAAAATCGGACAATAACCACGCCCACATCCCATATAACGGTAATTTAGAGAAATACAAAATCTTCGATAAATCAGTAAATATTGAAGCTAATTTATTCAAAATTGATGCTTGCAACAATTCTTTACCAAGAAATACGTTTATGGTAAAATTTTGGAAAATGGGCGTGGCACCGCCCACTTATGATCACATATAAGTATATCGGTAACCGTTCTACCAATTTGTACCAAACTCGGTGTGGTTATTGTACTTGCCACATATAAGCAAAACGTTGAAAATTATTGAAATCGGACTAATATAACGGCCGCTTCTCATATAACGGTAAATTTCAGAAATGCTTGAAACTTCAATATTTCGGAATTGAAGGATGCCAATTTACTCAAAATTGATACACCCCGGCTTACCATCTAGCGGAAGGTTTCGGAAAGGTGAAAAAACATATATTAAATACTTGCGCCGGGTATTTAATGTTCGGCTCCGCCCGAACTTAGACTTTCCAACTTGTCTAATATGAAAACGGATGTTTTATTGATTATTTTTCCGACTATGATATGTATCCTACATTTTCCCACTGGGTAAGAAGTACAAACAAATGTGCGTTTGTAAATGAAAGGTGCAGAAAACTTAAAAAGTTAAATGCTTGTTACTAAACACCTCTGAAAGGAAATAGATCAACCCCAAACAAAATATTTACAGGAGATTATTATGTACACGTCTCTAACCTGTATTCGTGTTTTATTTTTTTTATTTTTTTTATTTATAGCACGTATTAGCTTACATAATAATGCCTAAAATACACATTGATGTGTTCCCAATTATGTGGCACAAATGCAAGAAAACACAAAGTCGCGCCCACGCTTTGCCAAATTAGCTGCATTATATGTATGTATGTATGTATGTGCATACGTAAATTAAAAGAATAAAATAGTCAACACAACATATTTTTGTGCTTTGATATGAAGATGGAAAATGACAAACAACCGACGATAAACAGCCACCGACAAACAGCAATGAGCCTAATATGTTTACATTAGGTGCGTTCGTTTAAAACAGTAAACAGTAAGTGAAAAACATTCAACAGCAAAGTTCCGGCGAAATGTCATCTGTTCTCTCACAAGAGAAATATCCCTGCAAAAATCGTGACTACTCCATGCATGCTTGTAAAGAGTACTCCCTAAGGACCAAGGAATACTCCAAAATTAACCACAATTCATATAAAGAATATGGTCCACTTAACACTACGATGTCCTAGGGCAGGACCATATACTCCATCCCTGCATTACATCAGAGTAGGACAAAACTACTCCAACATATTAACAATGGCATTGTTGTTATATTTTTTCGTTTGTACACGCTTTTGTTCTTCACTTCTCAGATGCTTTTTCGAAATTAATAAAAACCAAGACGAAAATTAAATATACATGTTGCCTCTGACGGCATTCAAACACGAACATGCTGGGAGCTCACAACTAACAGCTAGCATCTCTACACGTTCAGCTACAGCCAGACATGCAAATGTGCTTTCAAATGTTCAACTTCAATCAGATTTCGTTAAAACACGAGCAGTTATCGGGTAACAAACAATAAGCTGGCGCAGAGACACGAGTTGGTCCGCTACAGCATGACAGAGGCACACTTTTGTAAGTACTCCAATATACCACAAATAGACTACATGGTCCAACGATTTTTGCAGGGACATCCAAAATAGTACGCGAACAGAAAATTTGCAGAAACTTGCAAGTTAGACGAACAGCTGAAGGAATTTTTGTTTACATTCAAAATTGTAAAATTTAAAACGTACGAAAACTCATCACAAAAAGTTTTCCTGACACAGTTTATTGATTAAATGAGTAACTACTTAGTTCTTACAAGTTTAATTAGTCGCATTTTATCATTTTAACTTCCAAACCATCAAATTCAATTTTGTGATTTGCGTAAATTCCTACCAGCTGTTTTCCTGTTGGCAAAAATTTTTCCAGCAGAAACAGCAGCTTCCCCTCAAAATTAAATGTCACTTTGCTCTCTCAATTTCCCCTACTTTGCAAGTTTTTTGCGTACGCGACCGCAAAAACCTGAAAGTTTTGGTTAAATATGAACATTTAACAGCTACGCGAACGCAACTATTGAGTGAATACTTTTTGCAAGGGGCCCAGGCTAACGTGCAGTGCTTATTTTACAACACTAAGTTCACTAAGAGCTGTTATCGAGTTTTTGCAGTATCTTTATTATTATTCAATTCACGCTCGAACGCCGCCCTGCCCTAATATTTGCATTGAATCCAGGTTAAAAAAAAAAAATTAATTCACTTTCATTCCAAGCGCAGAGTACTTATACGCTCCGTTGCACAGTGCTTACCTTCCATATAAAACATGGGCAAAAATAGAATTATATTCGCCTTGGTAGAGAATTGTTACAGAAACGAGCTACAGTGAATCAGGCTAATCAGAACAAATCATTTATTGGCAGTGTATGTACATTGTAATAAAATAAAAAATAAAAATACGATGTCGTAAACATTTCGTTTGACACAAATATTATTTTAATTGAATTAAATTTACAAACAGGTGGCAACCCACTTCATTATATTTGCAAGCTAAAATCTTCTTAAAACCTTCTTAAACCTCTTTCGCCTGACTCCCACACAGTGATATATATCTGTTTTAATTACCTAATTC
This sequence comes from Rhagoletis zephyria, assembly GCF_001687245.7. Classification (NCBI taxonomy): domain Eukaryota; kingdom Metazoa; phylum Arthropoda; class Insecta; order Diptera; family Tephritidae; genus Rhagoletis; species Rhagoletis zephyria. The sequence continues at coordinate 48,566 of NW_016159667.1, forward strand.
CTAATACCTAATTCCCCTAATTCAAATGGAGTTATATTTTTAAACAGGTGGCAACCCTCCTACATACAGTTAAGATTGATACCTAACTTTTAGTAACTTATAACTTACTAACTAATTATTTATTTATTCTTTTAACAGGTGGCAACTCTTTAAAAAAACTAACGTTTCGCGCAGATCTGATGGAACTGACAAAAAAATGAAAAAATGATTTTATGTAAGTTTTAATTTTCTCATTCGAAATTTTAAACCCCGTACTATTAAACAAAATAATAAAAAATAAAATATTTTAACATATATATTTTATTCATTCCATTAAAAGTTACCATTTTTTTAATTTTTATCAAAAAAAATTGTTTTTCTGGAATACTGTCGGGACACCCTGTATTTGATTTCATTCCAAAATTTTTATTCTCTGCTATGTATATGGATATAAAAAACGTCAAACCAACATTTTACTTCAAAAAATGTATTTTTGACATTTAATTCCGTGAAGAGCTTTCGCATGACTATGCTCGGATTAAAATTCTGTATAAAATTTGTTGACTTTAGTGGCTTCCTGGCGGAATATTATTTATTTCACAGGGAACTTTCTGTTTATATTTAGTGAATAAATTACCTTTACAAAAATAACAAAAACGTTAACACTGTAGACAACGAATTTTTCGATTTTTGCCCACTTAAGCCGCACTGTGCGTCGTGCTGGTGACTGTGCGACATGCTTTGGCGTATAATTCTATAGGCTTGCAGTTTAAACATTTTCAGCCACAAGATTTGTTATTTTTCCCTTCATAAAATACTATAAATGAAATGCTTTCACACCGCTTACCCTTCTTTTGACTTTATAAAGTTCCCCACTCCTTGTACGCATCTCCCTTGAAATACTTACGTATTCGGCACATTTCGCATCTGCCGCACGCCCAGGAAGACCACAATCAGCGTACCGTTGCCCAGTACGCCCACTATGAAGATGAGCGCAAATAATACCGGTACAATGTACGTTTCCGGCCGCATTACGTACGGCACAAATGGAATTTCGGTGGCCGCCATTCCATTCACGTCCATAGCTGTGCTATTGTCGGCTGCGCTGTGGTTGCTGTAGTCGGCAAGACTGGTTGTTGTGCTCATGGTGTGCACGAAATTGTCCATGAAAGCAGCGAATCCGCCGCCATCGCCGCCTCCGTCATCCACTATCCTGCTGCTGTTTCCGACACTGAAGCTTGTGACTGCCGTCGCTGCGGTAGCTGCTGGTGTCGGTATTGCCAATTCCCTTAGTGACAATGCTTCATTAGGAGGGATTGAGGCGACTGAAAGCATTGGAATCGTTGTTTGTGTGTGTGTTGGGACTTCATTTTGTATTGCGGTGGAACTAAAGCTGAGGCTTGCCACTGCGCTGTGTGTTAAAGTAGCCACAGCCAACGCGGCATTAGCAACGCCATAAAGTAATAAAGTTTTCATGTTTATTTTTTTACGTTTGTCCTGTTTGTTAATATAAGGGCGTGGGTGAAACTCGGATTTGCAGGTCGTTTCGCTGTGTTTCCGGGGAGGCGTTGAGTGGCCACTTTACTGTTGCGTTTTGGTTTGCTTATTTAATTTGTTGTTGTCTCGTTTCGGTGTCGTTGTTCTGTTCATGCCGTTGAAGCTGAAAAGTGGATAAATAGTTCGTAATTAATGGGCCACTTGCTGAGTTAGGATGGTACAAAGTAATTTAGTTGCAATTTATTAAGTATGTTGCCAAAAGGAGAGATTTGTGTACTAAAGTTATTAACAATATACAAAAATATAATAATATTCTAAATTTTTGTTGTAATTGCTGTAGGCTGGTCGATCTACTTTTCCATATGCAAGAAAAACACTTTTTCTCCACTTCTTTGCCCAACGTATCGCTAACTACCTTAGCATCATCAGGGGCGATTCTTTATCACAAATATCAACAAAAAAACAGAGGAAAAACAAGGTTATTTAAAATAGAAATTGTGAGCTTTTTTGGACATATAAAAACTAATCATTGGTAAACAAACATATATTTCTGTTTTGTACACAATCACCGCCCCTGATGATACTAAGCGCTGAAACACAATGCCGACGAACCGCGAATTTTTCGCTGCGAATGTTCGCTGTAAAAATTAAAACACACTGTTGTATATGAGAACGCACACTACCAAAGCAAACGACGACGTTCGTCCCACGACTGTTCGCGACCAAGGCGAATTTATACAAGGTGGTGTTACTGGCGAATTTAGGTTACAACAACAACAACCACATGCAGTATTGTTGGTGTTATGTCAAGTCTCAATTCGCCCCAAAGTTTATATGTATGTTGTTTTTGCCTTTGATGGGTGCGCTGTCAAATCGATAAAAGCAAAAACAAAATACGTGTAAGGCGAAGAAATCAGCTGATCTTACAATACCACCTTGTATAAATTCGCCTTGGTTCGCAACGATAGACTTATTTCTATTGTCGTCACTGGCGGCAGCGGCAAAATGCGATCCATTGCGGTCATATGCTAAATATTCTGAAGTTTTTAAATCGAAATTGAAAAATACTGTATTAGTTTTTGTTAAAAACTAATAATCTTATTGTTTGTAAAAATTTTAATTGTACCTTGTCATAAGCAGCTGAATTCGTTGTCGCCGTAGTTGTGTTTTACTGAGCGAAATTTTTGGGCGAAAGTTGCCGCCGTCGTTGCACTACTGTGCGAAAATTCGCTGTTCGTCGGTATTGTGTTTCAACGGTAAGGTAGTTAGCGAAACGTTGGACAAAGAAGTGGAGAAAAAGGCTGACTTCCAAAACGTATCAATACAATGTTTGGAAACTGTAATATTGCGGTATTTAAACTATTTGTATATGCAGAGTTGCGACACATTGCAACAATATACATTGCATATTTTAAATATTCAGTATAGCAATGAAATGTTTTTCTGAATTTTCCATTTCTTCAACACCAATGCTAACCAATAACAAACGAAGCATCAACTTATACCATGTTCTGACCGACAACGAAAACACTTTGAAAACGAGTTTTGGGACTGTTCACACCGACTGTTAGTGTTTTCGATGACATTTCTTACATCCTCTGATTACAGTTTTGCTACGCAAAGATCGAACCAAAATGCTTTTCCCTCATTTTCTTTTCATTAGCAACCTCTTACTGTCATTTTTATTTTTCTTTGGCCAGCCAATTAACAATAAATCCGAAATGGCGTATTAAAGATGATAAAATATGACTTCCACTTCGATAAATAATCGAAAAAAACTAGTGAAGACACCGATTGGAATGGGTGGAACGTGAGTTTTCAAGTAGTTTTCAGCGAAAACTGGGTTTCCTTTGACAGACTTTACATGGACGAAAACACAAGTTTTAGGTCGAAAACCAGTTTTAGCAACGAAAACATGTTTTCGATGTCAGTCAGAACATGGCATTAGTTTCTGATGCGCTGATTGCTCTAGCGATGCGTTTCGATAACTTTTCGGATGCGTTTTGGAGCAGTATACATATACAGCAAGAATGATAGAATACAAGATTGCGCCGATCAGAGAGGATTCTGGAGAACAACTTTTGAGTGACGTCACACTGGTGCAATTGCGAGAGAGAAATGCCAAAACGTGAGCAAGAATGGAAGAAGAAGAAAAAATGTTGCAAGGGAAACGTAAACAAGTTGCACAAGTGTGACGTCATGCAAACAACGATTCTGTCAAATTCATTATGAGAGGAATAGCGGTCCGAGATCGGCGCAACCTTTGTATTCTCTCAATCGTGCATATACAGTATATTTTGTAGTTCGACGTTATGGAACCTTATACTTTGTACGTATGCAAAGCAATTTACGTTTTGGAAGTCAGTCAAAGTGTTTTTCTTGCACATGGAAAAGTACATCGACCAGCATACAACAATAACAACATATAACAAAAAAGTCGATCTAAAAGCTTACAAATATTCTAATTTTTTATTTTACTGTAAAATAAAGCTAATATACATACTTAATATGACTTTGCTTTTAATATTGACCCGGACGGACTGGTGTGCAGAAATTTCAGCTTTTAAAAAGCATTTGAGTTAAATCATAGATTGTAGACATTTACTTTTTCAACTAATTCATACTAATTTCAACTTTAATATACCTTTATAATAAATATTGTTGATACAATATAAGAACACCTACAAACTGGTGACCCTGACAGCCGACATTCACATTCACAACAGAAATACATGGTAGGGAAGTACATAGCCGCATCTTGGCAAAAAAACGTACTCCCTGTTCTGGTACTGGAACTAAATCTGGTTGCATCCACCAATCTGCGCTTGCAAGTGAGTAGGTTGGGACAACCACAGCCTCGCAACATGGCACATCAGCAAGTCTATCTTTGTGCTATCAATTATACTAGCTTAGAACGCAGCCCTCCACCATTGACGAGACACGGCAGTACTCGTGTCGACTGCATCACGTATTTACGACTACGACGTCGGATTATCAGCGAACAGCCTACTGCTCGCGGTGGTCCTACATATTACAAACCATCCTCTTGTTTCCGTTTTCGCTTTATTATAAAGAAAATCCGAAATTCCTCTGTCACGGGTGGGACACGTACGAATCTTTATATGAAAAGGAGCTTTTAGTGTGGTCCATATTAAAGATTAGTTGTTAAAAAAAAATAAGAAGCCAAGTAGGGGTTCAATTCACTCACGTTTTATCTTAGTATAGTGCCTTTTATATAGGAGAAAAAGCCTAGCACCGTCAGCCAAAAAAATTATTAAAATGCGGTCTCCTAGCGTCTTTAAATGTGCACTTTTTTCTACTTAAATTGAATACATTATAAAACTGCATACCTAGAATTCTTCTTAAAATTATGAACAAGAAGTTTAACATTTTTGGGTGTAACTGTTAAAATTTGTTGAAATTTATAATTTTTGTACGAGGTTTGAGGTATATAGGTAATGGGCGAGTCCGCGCTCCCGCCCTTCTCCGCTGCGTCCACCTAAAAAAACAGATAAAGCTCATCAGCCCTGTAAACCTACCTCTGGCAACTGTACTACCCGTGGCTGTGACGGGTGGGACATGCTGACTGTTGAATTATTCTCATCTAACTACGTGGAAACCAAAATGCAATTGTGGTAAACATTGACAATGAAGTTCTAACATTATATAAAAAAACCTGAAACACAACATCAACTTCTGTAATTAAATATAACAACTTTTACCTTTTTTTGTCACGGGTGGGACAAGACCAATATTGCTTAATAATAACCCATAATATAGATAAAGCATTCACACAATTTAATATATAATACAATTTTATTAAACGCAGATAAGTTCTACTACATATTTTTCTAATCAAACACTTGAATTAAGAATCGCAAATTACTTGACAGCACTTTTAACACAACCTACTTTAAACCTACCAAAAAAATTAACTTATATAACTTGATTTTAAAACGTAAAAAAGGCAATAAAAATGCATTTAAAGCTTTAATTTCTTATTTTTTGGTTGATTCGAAATTTGTACACATGTCTTATCCACACATTTGAAAGTTTTATAAAGAAAAAATTTTGTGCTCTGAGGTTCAGTTTCCCATGGAACCTCCCTATACTAAAATTTTAAATTAAAAATAATAATGCGGAATTTTCATAAGTTTTGCTTAAAATATGGAATTTGGATTAAAATGGTATTTGTAAGTAATCAGCTATACTTTCATAAAAGAATAATAAACTAAACGTCGCGTCCCAGTCACTTGGGTCACATAAAATAAAAATCATTGGAATCGGCCCAGTATTTAAAAACTTTTCGGATTAGAAAAAATTGTATTCAATTTACTTTCAATTAAATTTTATATACTTAACACAGTCCGACATTAAAAATTTTCTCCGAAATAAGGCCAGCAATTTCGCCAAAATTGTAAAAATGGAAACTCATACATATGTACATGTTTGAATTTTAATAAAATACGGTAAATTGCGAAATCGGCAAACTTTTTTTTTGCAAAACGGCTAACAAATCGAATTTTCTCCGGCTGTTTGCTATCGCGACCGGCTAAACCTAGCCGGAAAACGGCTAAACTGACAACACTGATTTTTACAGCTTATACCAAGGCGTATTCAATAAGGTGGTATCGGTACGCCAACAACAAAATGTACATGTATTTTGTTTTTGCTTTTGCGGCGAGGACTGTCAAAAATTTCATAGGAATGATGTGAAAGAGAACAAAAAACAATAAACAATCAACCGCTCCAACCAATCAACAGCAGCCATTTGACATATGAAGCCGTGAGGCGAAGGAAAATAAAAGGGTGCTGCTATCAGCTGTTAAATACGCCTTGGCTTATACTCACCGCTCTCAGTTGTCAACTCTACGATGACGTCACTCCAAAATTACACTCACGAATTCTGCTGCAATCGGCGCAATCTTGTGTTCCATCATTCTTGCCGTACATCGTGTATTTCGTTTGACAACCGTTTTTAACTGACTTCAAAAAAAGGAAGAGGTTATCAATTCGTCGGATTTTTTTTTAATGTATTTTACCGCATAACTTTGGACAGCGTCAACCAGTTTTCGAAAACTCTTTTTGCATCGGAAAGGTGGTGTCTCAGAGGTGGTCCCATACTAATCTGGTTTAGATCCGATCATTGGATCATGAAGAAATTAACGGTACTCCTAAATTTGTATATGAGATTTGAAATCGGTTTTGTCTTTTGCTTAAAAATTATTTATTTTTGACTTCAAAATGCTGCTTGAGGCGATATCAGCACATGCTTACTGTAAGTTTCTTGGAGTGGCATAAATTGGTCTTCAGCTTTTCCTTTATTTTATAAAGATGAATATCGTGAACAAAGAAGTTGCCGCTGCGCAGCAGCAACCTAATTTTACTTAACCCTTTCGGTACATCTTTTTAGATTCGGGCTTTAAAAATCCAATTTTTTTATTAAATGATCCTTAATACATAATATAATAACATTCAATTTATTTTTTTCCAAAATGCGATTCTAAATTGTTTTTTGGAATGATGCCATATGGCATCATTTGTACTAACTGGTGTAAAAAATATGCAAAGATTTTTTAATATGGTATTTTATTTCATTCAAATCGAATTAAATAACACCACAAAACTTTAGTAAAATAAGTTGGAACATGCATAGATTTAATAATTTATTTAAAAAATTTACCAGTTGCAATTTCCCAGTACAAATATATCGTTATTTGCTGGTGCGGATTTCAGCTCCTTCAAATATTATTGATGCCATATGGCATCATACATATTTAAAAATATACCACGCGTTTATTAGCACTTTGTTTAAATTAAATTACAAGTTCTAGCAATATTTGACACTATTTTGGAGACTATAGCATATTTATTTCTTTTTAATTTATTGGGTTATTTGGTAAAATATAGTATTTTAATGTAGACCTTTCAAAGCAGAAGAAAATCGATATTTAGTAAAGTTTTAAAATTGAAATTTTTCTCTACTAAGGGTACAAATAAAAACACCGCATTAAAATATAGTTCACAAAACTTCCCATCACAGCGTTGCATATTAAAATATAATTTCAGATAAACTTATTTGGTAAAATATAGTATTTTAATGTAGACCTTTCTAAGCAGAAGAAAATCGATATTTTAGTAAAGTTTTCAAATTGATATTTTTCATCTACTAAGGATAAAAATAACAATACCGTATTAAAATATAGTTTATAAAACTTGCCATTACAGCTCAACTAAATCTGTGAGTATTCAAAAAAGCATGACGTCATATGGCCTCAAAATAGCGAAAGGGTTAAATTTGCAGTTAGTCAACGACGTAGCGTAAACGTAGGTTGACGCATGATGCAATAATACAAGGTGTTATCAGTTGGCAACTTCTCGCTCTAATTCCGCCATATTGACTACCTTACGTGAAACAGTGTTACTTCTTTCACTATTCTTTGCCCATTAATATAGTTGAATGCTTTTTATTTTTTCTCAGTATACACACTTTGGTTTCTTAAAAAGGTATTTTATATTATTTTATTTCATTTCATAACGAATACACTATAAAAAAGCAAATTTTGTTAAGGAGAAAATGTGAAATTTTATATTTTTCCCCCATATGGGGATTCATTTCTTCCCGTTTTTCTTCTAATTCTACTGAGCTAAGGTAGTGTCAAATCGAGCTGTCCCAACTGATACCACCTTGTATTATTGCATCATGAGGTTGACGTACGTAGCAGCATATAAAATTTACTGTTAATAGAGAGCGAGAGAAGCAACGGCAACGTCACCGCCGGTGAGTGAGTTTTCCTTAACACGCGAATGCCATAAGGTAGATCGTGTCCGCGTCAACCTACGTCTACGTTACGTCGTTGACTGTTTGCGCTTTTAGCCGCGACCGGCGCGCTACCCCACGTCACGCTACGCCGCGTGCTGCTGTGTTTTGGGGCAACAACTTGTCTGCAGTAAAAAAGCATATAATTTGTGTTTCAAAAGTACGCAAAAAACCAATCAATTAGCTTACACGACCTCGGTTCCGATATTAAATAATCAATAATTGTTTATACCCGCATTTTGGCACATTGGCTTGAATGTGCCATCTAATCAGTGTTGCCACAAAAATATTACCAAATTCTTCAAAACCAAATGAAAAATCCTCAAAATCCGAACAAATTACTCAAAATTACAAATATGAGTAATGAGTATTTACAGGTACTTAGTATAAAAATTAATTACATACTCCAATTCAATTGGTACATTTGTTCTTGCGGTTCAAACAAAGTATTACAGTTATTTTTTATGCCTTGGTTTGTATATAATATTGCTGCAACTATATCAGTGCTCAATCTGGTCCTAAGTCATTCCTACACATTTTTAAACTACTAAATATACGTTCTACTGAAGCATTAGAAAAGGTAAGGAAAGTAATGCAGATATAATTTTTTTAATTGGGAAACTTATATGAAACTGAATAATCGTTTAATTCAAAAATTTGTTTCTTATAATTTTCTGTATCTAATGAACAATCAATATGAATATCCTTATGATCGAGAACAATGCTTGTTTTCTCCATTCGTTCCAGATATTTTGCAAGTTCCAAAATAAGTTGAAAATATAACGATGGAATGAAAAAAATTATCGATAAAATTTTGAATATTTTGCAACCAATGCAGATGTGCTTAAGTGCGAAAAACACCACACACGCGGCTTGATAAACCAAGCGATATATCCCTTTGCTTAAAGCTATTTATGTTGTGTATGGGGGTTTTTGAAGGTTTGACAAGCCATTTGATGGAAATGTGAATAAAAATCAAAATCATGTTGACTTTTGATCAAACCGCGTACGTTATGTATGATAAAATCGCCTCATTCGAACGGAAGTTTTACCGAATGAGGACGCAAGTAAGAAAAATCTAAGGAAATCAAAGAAAAAGAAGGTTTGAAGAATGTTTGACAAGCCGCTTGTGTGGTGTATTTCGCTCTTTATAAAACTTCGGAAAGTTTTTGTTCTCAAATTTGCAGAGCGATTTAACAACTCTCTTGTGTAAAACATGGTTGCATTTGTTATCTGCAATATATCGAGAGAAAATTCCTCAAAATAAAAATACTCAAAAAATACTCAAGCGCACCCGAAATTCCTCAGGTTTTGAGGAATTACTCACAAAGTGGCAACACTGCATCTAATAAATAGTGTCGTCGTTCTCCTTAGCTGCTCTTAAATGATGTCGTCAAAAATTGCTGGCGGAGACATGAATACAGTGTAAGAAAATTCCTTTTCTATAATTGTTTCCTAATAGAAAGGTTGGTATCTTTTCCACCTTAGACTTTCCGAATTCGTTCAAAATATACTAATTTAAAACACAGAATTCCTTCAGTTTTCCTCCGGGGTTTTTGGACATGGACTCTTTCTTCAATTTAATAGTATTCGCTTTATTTTTGTGGAAACGAAACATGTTTTGCAAGTTATGGATTATTTATTTACTCTTTCTTCAAAAATTTTCTCGTATTCCAGCTGCGTTTTGCGTTTGGTTTTTCGTATCGTGTTTTTACTATATTCGTAAATTTAAATTTTTTAATAAAATCAGTTGGTGGTAGTTCATGATTGTGTGTGGATTAATAGCACCACACTGAGGATTTGGCAATAACCTTTTTCATCTATTAAAAAACAAAACTTGCGGGACAATGTTTATTATAAGAACAACATTTTTTTTCTGTGAATGGACATACTTTAAGCATTCTTGACGCTATTTCCATTTGAATGAGGAAATAGCGTAAATGATTTTATTTCCAAATTTTTGTTGACGTTACTTATTTCGCTGGTGCGATATAAAGTCAATTGACCTTATTTCCGTTGATCTTGTTACCTGTCACCTAAATAACAGCAATGAAATGTCTGTTTCGCTTCATGCAAACTCTGCACATTCAATAAATCGGATTAGTTTTTAATAAATGCATACATATGTATGTACACAAGTATGTTCAAATTAGAATTGATAATTGTTATGTACCGGTGTAAGGCAAAAGACGTGCTCTTTATTACAAGCTTAATTAGCAACTGCCTTTATTTAATGAGATGAACTCCATACGAATATAAGTCAATAGATATATAAAGATAAGTCAATAGGTATAGGCATATGATTGTTAATAGGTATAGATAAACATAAGGGTGCGATTGCATAGGGCAACATATAACACGCCTCTCTCCAAAAAAAAAATGCTTTATTTTTATATTTAAATATAAACATACTTTGAAGTACAATAACATTTACATAGTTTTATTAATTCAAATAGCAATTATTAATTCAAATTAAATTTTTTTTTTTTTTTATAATTGTGATTTTGTGATTACTAATTCATTATGAGCTCACACTTATACATTCTAAAACTTATATCTAACATCATTGTTTCGTGGACGTAATGACCTAGGTTCATGAGTATTTTCATTACCACTTGACATATTGTCCAAATTATTTTCATTCTCATTACATTCAGTTCCATGCAGAGATTCAGAAGATACGTTATTTTCCTCAGCAACCGCCGATTCAACTACTTCAGGTCTTCTGGGTTCCTCATCCGGCAACTCAATATCAATGCCCGGTTCTGACGCTCTTTTAATTTGATCAGTATGTCTTTTAATTAATCGATTGTTATGATCAAATATACAATTATAAGACCGTGGACCAATTTGAGATTGAACTGTCGCAGGAGACCAACTTGCTTTGTTAGGATTTTTGTAATCTCTGATGTATACTTTATCTCCTGAACTAAACTCTACAGATCTTTTTCCAGGATAATTTTTTTTTACTATTTTCTTGACTATGTAATATATTTTCTTTAATTTTAGGTGGTTTTTTTATAAAGTTTTTATAAATCTACCTAAAAAGAGCTTAGCTGGTGACTCGTTTGTAGTACAATGTTTTGTTACTCGATAATCCATTAAAAATCTATTCAGATATATATGGAAATTTTCTGCGTTGCCGCTGCTGAAGTTTGCCATTAAAGATTTCTTTAAAGTTTTTATAAAATTTTCAACCTGACCATTCGTTGATGGTTGTCCCGGCGAAGTAAGTACGTGTTTGATATTGTTAAATTTTAAAAAAGTTTTGAATTCCTCAGATACAAAATAACGACCGTTGTCACTAACAATTGTGTTGACAATGCCGAAGCGGCAGAACGTTTCGCGAAGTTTTGATATAACAAAGTTAGAAGTCATGTCTTTAGTTTTAAAAACTTCAACCCATTTCGAATAAGCATCTATGAGTACTAACAACTGAAAACCTTTTATAGGCCCCGCGAAATCTATGTGTATTCTACTCCAAACTGAGTCAGCCGGCTCCCATGGAATTAATACACTTTTGTTAGGACTCGGTAAAAGCTCCTGACATGAAATGCATTGCCTAATTAAATTTTCTATGTCATTATCAATTTTTGGCCACCATACATATGATCTTGCCAGGGCTTTTGTTTTTACGACCCCTAAATGTGAGTCATGTAGCTGCTCCAGTAAGTACTTTCGCAATTTAGATGGTACTACTGCTCTGTAACCCCATAGCAAACACTCTTGGTCTACAGTTAGCTCANTTAATAGTTTTGCGTATTTGCTTTTGTGTTTTAAACAAATTTTTATTAAGACTCAAACGTAGTCTTTTACTTTCAATTTACACCATTAAATGTTTCTTTTGGCACATATGTATGTATTTATTTTGTATTTACGAATTTAATATGTGCATTTAATCATTCGTATTTACGAATTTAATGCACTTAACCAATTTTTTTTTGTTTTGCAAATAAGTTTAATTATGTATGTATGTACACTACATTAATTTGCACACGTTTGGTTGACAGACTCGTCGCCAATTATTATGTACCGGTGTAAGGCAAAAGACGTGCTCTTTATTACAAGCTTAATTAGCAACTGCCTTTATTTAATGAGATGAACTCCATACGAATATAAGTCAATAGATATATAAAGATAAGTCAATAGGTATAGGCATATGATTGTTAATAGGTATAGATAAACATAAGGGTGCGATTGCATAGGGCAACACATAACAATATGGTAAGGTAATTTAGCCCTGTTTTTATGGGAATCCTGCCTCGTGAAACCATTGGCCAAATATTTAAAAATTGCGTTTTTAGTTTTTCACCCTGACGTAAGTAATTCCAAAATGATTTAAAAAATTCAGTGAAATGTGCTTAGAAGAAGTATGGGTATCAAGTCAAAGAAGACATTCTGTAGAATTTAAACAGATTCAATTTTTTTGTGCATATGGGCTGGTAAATATTGAAAATGTCCTTTTTAACTTTTTTCCTTGAAATTTCGCATTATTTGTCTTTGAAAAAATTATATGTTAAGGACTTATATAAACTCGATAAGATGCTTCTAACTTTAGCAGCTTAAAAAACTACCTATTCGTTCTTGTAGATCGAAAAAATTTTAATTTTTTAAATTCCAAAGAAAATTACTTCTTTCCCATATTTCTATTCTACAATGCAATGCATTTTTTAAATAATTTTTGATATTAATCATATCTTTGAAATTACAAAGTCCTTTAAAATAAGTCCTGACGTCAGAGAGTAAAAAAACCCATTTTAAATAAAAAGTAGGTTTCGAACCCATTTATTTATTATTTATTTTATGGTAGGATGAGTCAGCTGGGGTGGTAGGATGGAATCCCACTGAAAGAAGTCTGATGAGGAAATGTGGTGATTTCCGAAATAGCTATCACTTCTACTATATTTTCAAGTTATTTTTGCTTTTCCACAATAGTTTTTCATTGAAAACGGCCTCAAGCTCAATAAAAAATTTTTAATATAATTGTTATAAGGCCATAAATAACAAAAACAAGGTAGGAGAGCTTCTAAAACAATTAAGAAGCATTTTTTTCGATTTAAGTTGTTGAAAAGTAATGATTATTTAAATCCCGGTATTGTGATAACGAGATCGTAAAAAGCCAAACAATTAACATCCCTAGTATGTTGACCATTCGTACCGATTTGGCGGGATAGTACCGATTTTGAGAAAATTTTTCCGCTGAATATTTTTTTAAAGTCCGGACGTATAAGTTTCCAGATTTTTAATATTTGTACCTATCAAGTCTCGATTTTCAATGTTTTCTATAGTAATTTAATAAGAGTCTCCCTGTACTCTAGCCCAAAAACAATTTTCGTACAAACGTGGCAGCACTTTCGTTATCACAAAGGACGTAGAATATAAGGCCATAAACATAGCCAGCATCCTAATTTTCTATGATCTTTGGTTATGTTTTATTCTGTAAATTCTTCTCTAAATTGGTTTAAGGTCTTTAACCGATTTCAAAAAAGTAGGTTATCAATTCGTCGGAATATTTATTATTTTTTTGACATAGAATACGTCTTACGTTTCGATATGGAGACTATGCACAAATGTTGTAGCTGTAGCTTTTAGAGCGTGATCTCAGTAGAAAGGTATTTTCCCACTGTTTTTCTTTCTGTCAAAAAAAAAAAAATTAATTCGTGTACCTTTTTTCACATACCAACATATCTTTATTAAACTTTTTATGATGTTCGTTCATCTTACCTTTCTCTTTCATTTTTTTAATGAGTTTATAATACGCGAGGCATAATACGCGAAAACTTTTTCGTCATATCAAATCTGTACCGTTCGTACGATTTTACAAAATGAGGTATCAAGTTAAAGAGCTTGGTCTGCGGATGTGGAATAACTTGCTATTTTTTTCAAAAAGAGTTGCCACCCAATAAAGAAATTAACTTCAAATTATTTTTAAGTTAAATCAATTATTACACTATGAGTATCGATCGAAATGGAATTGAAAAGGTTTTCTTTCTTAATTATATGTAGTATGGTTGTCACCTATTTTAAAAAGCAAGTTCGATTTAAATAAAGGCAGAAAATTGAAATGTATATCCTGATACGGATGTCAGACGAAAGAGGTTTTGGTTTGAAAATGTTTTGCAGAGGGTTGCCACCTTGTTAAAAAGTTAGATTCAATATAAGCAATAGGTTAAATAAATTACTTCAATGTGAATGTAAATCAAAATTGATTTTAAGAAACTTTATTTCCAAACTGCATGTAGGAGGATTGCCACCTGATTTTGTAATTAAATTTAATTTGAATTAAGAGTATTAGATAATTTAAATATGTAACACAATACATGTGTCAGATGAAAAAGGTTTGTTTATTTTTTAGTTTTCGAAATCATACATATTTACATATGTATGTATGTATGTATGTACATTAGGAATGTTAATTTCGGAATCCCGGGCTATTTTCAGTCCCGAAAATCTCGGAATTTTGGTGGCAATAATAGAAATGCCTTATGTTTACCAGTTTTGGCTTTACACTTTTCTTTTGTTTATTTACTCTTTAATATTTTTTTAGAAATACATATGTAGCTCATTATGCGTATACATAATACCTTGCTACAGGCAATTTTACTCACAATAAAATCAGTATATTCGCGAAAACAAGGGCCAAATATAGTAAAATTGAGTTCTGGGGTGTGGGAAATTAATATTATATTGTTTAAAACTATTTAAGCAAAAATAACAGCATTAATAAAAATATAAGTTTACCGACCCCTGCGAAAAATTCTTTTATCCACTTTGATATGAAACATGATGTTTGCATTCTGATANGCGTGTGCTTTATATTAATAAAAATAAAGTACACACATGTGCCCGTGCTTTTTACCAAACGGCACACACATGTGATGTGAGCAAGTTTTTAATTTTTTATATGCACAGCACACGTGTGTGAGCGTAAAATGTTAGGATGTGCTGCGCATGTGTGTGCAAATACGAACCCTGATATTTACCTGTAATAAATAATAGTAACTGAAAAATATTGTACAGGTTGACATGAGGTGGACTTTTATAAAAAAAAAATTAAATATTGATTAAACAAAAGAAATATAGACAAAACTGGTCGAAATAAAGCGTTTCTTTTATTTCTGCCACTAGTATTATGAACTTCTTTCAACCCGAAAATACATTTTTTGATTTAAGTTTTCTTGCATCGGGATCCCGCGATTAACATTCCTAATGTACATACATGCATACATATGTAAATATGTATGTGTTTTAAAATTAAAAAATAAACAGTTATATGTAACTATATGTAAGTGGAATAAATGCNGGGATCCCGCGATTAACATTCCTAATGTACATACATGCATACATATGTAAATATGTATGTGTTTTAAAATTAAAAAATAAACAGTTATATGTATATGTAAGTGGAATAAATGCCANATCAAATTTTTTTGATTTTCTGGCCGCCATGTTGACGTTTGATCAAACCGCTTGCGATGTGGATGGTAAAATCGCCTCAATTGCAACTGAAATTTCACCAAGTGAAGACGTAAGGGAGAATAATGGTAGAAAACTAAAATGTTTTACATTGTTAACCGAAAGAAAACTAAAATTCTGTGCTTGAACGACTCATGTTTTACATGGTCTATGGCAAAATGGGAAAAGTATGTTTGACAACCGCTTGTGTGGTGTATTTCGCTCTTTAGTCACGAGGTTTTGCAAAACCACGATACGCGGCTTTGTACTTTAAACAACAACATGTATGTAGGTAAGTAAAAATGTAACATGCCCGCATAGATATATAGGTGTATGTATACATATGAAAACACCAAATATTTACTCCTAAAATTGATCTGCGCGCAGAAAGCCAATCAACATTTAAACTGCAATTCAATTTGGTCATGCCTTTGAGTACTTACCACTTCATCCCCCAACGCTTAATTAGCAGAATTTATAGTCGCTTTTAATGGTAATTGAGAAGTCAGAAAATGGTCGTTCGTTTGGCACAAAAACTGGTAAACTGTACTGGCGTTTTTAGGGTTGTATTCAATTTCAAGGAAGTTAATTTTGCACTAACAATAACTTAATTGCTGGTTTTTCATATTCCTTTTTGAACTGAAATGAAGAAAGTGCATGGTGAAATCCTAAAAGTGTTCTGCCACTTCGTGTAGTTACTTTTATTCACATATCGGCGCCTTACGAGCGTAAACCAGCTAACGACCTCCAAGGAAATTTTACAGCGCAGACAAAAAACTACTATTATACTTTATTTCTTGCATGAACAGTTAGTAGTTTTTTTTTTTTGTATGCGCTGTAAAATTTATATGGAGGTACGAGTAGTTAGCAGGGCCTTATCCAGGATTATTTCTAAGAGGAGACTTGTTTTTGTTTATAAAAAACCAAACTTCCAAGTTTAATTCAACATTGTTTAAGGAACAGAATTTATACCTATTAAAAATGCTTTGAAATTGCAAGAATTTTTATTGGGCCGTATGAATAAAAACTAAGCAATTGCTCTTTCCTAAAATTTCAAACCTTTCACTTCAATTTTTGTTTGAATGTTTGATATTTAATAATAATAATATGCATGGAAATCAAGGATGCATTGTAACTACCCTGTCAGAAATAACTGACTTGTCTCAGAAATTAATCAATTGACAAAGTAGTTGGAAACAAACTATTTGTGCAGTTTATAAACTTTAAAGTAGTTGGAACATATGCAGCGTCGGATAATTAGCTTGGCTTTAGGACATCGCCTTGTTAATAAAGTTAGTTGCTTACAAGAAAAAAGGAAGAATTCAAACTACTTGTGGTTGGTAAAAAATTACTTTTTAAATTTCTTTCAAAGTAATTGAATTTCCGACGGGGTTGCGTTGCCAAATGTTTCATATTTACCGGGACATCCCGCATTTTTCATTAAATCTGAAATGTTCCGCCGGGACAAGATTTTTGCTGAATATTCGACAATTTCATTATTCATTTCAACCTGTTAACCTCTACTCAACATGATTATGCTTTAATGCGGCTATTGTTAGAAGGTTATTATAGTAGGGTTCGGAATCTCATGCAAATGCATGTTTTTATTGGGCACCTTCAAACGGAAATGGTTAAGGTTTCTTTACGAATCATGAAATTTCCTTTAAAATGTCATTCAATCGTTAGTGCATATTTTTGCATATTTTGCAGTAAATGCCCTTTTTTTGCATATATTTGCAAAAAATACCTGTTTCTGCGTATTTAGTGCATATCTTTTAGTTTATTTCGCAATAAACGAATATAGTTTTGCATATTTCTGCTTTTTTTGATTTACAACCATTTAAATTTAGTGCGAAATCTCTTGACAAAAACAATATCTATAATTTTTCCCAAAATATTTATCTCGGATAACCAAGCGGCCACTAAGGCACACCCTTATACCTCTGTTAGATCTCAACTAGTGGAGGACTGTAGGAGAGAGCTGGCCTATATCTCTTATCAATACGAAATTACCCTAATATGGGTCCCGAGACATAGAGATATTTACGGAAACTAGGCAGCAGACGAACTAGCAAGGTGCGGATCCGCACTGAATGTGTCCCACATAACAAATTACCGTAATTTATCTCTCGAAGGCCAAGAAGAGGTGGAACAGTGAAGGAACGTACAGGATTACCCGGCAGTTCTGGGTGTCCTACGACCCACTTAAAACCAAAGCTCTCTTAGGAATGAACAAATAAGATACCTACAAACGTACAGCAGGGTGCACAGGGTACTGTCCCGGTGGGGTACATGCCGAACACGTTTTATCGCAGTTGCTATAACCCTGTCTCGAAAGGACAGTCGAACACTTCCTGTCCGAGTGTCTAGCCCTCACAAGGATGAGGCTTAAGGCACTCGGCAAGCAATTCCTGCAGAATGTTTTAGAGTGCAGCTGCCTCTCTCTGTATGACGTACTGAAATTCATTTATGCCGCCAAATGGCTGTAGGTTGTACGAGTTGTGAAATTAAAATGGCAAACTTACTAATAGCTTGTCAATACTTAAACCAACCAAACATTAATCTGAACCAGCGTTGCCACTAAAAATTTTCCCCCCTACCAATTTTCTTCCCAAATCCGACCAAAATCGTTTACAACCTACCAAATAAATTTCAATTACAAAAAAGCATTCTGAAAGCATACAATTCATCTATTTAAGATTAAAAGTTCCGAATACAAAACATTTACATACATACATATATGTACTTTGTACATTTTAAAACAAACAAGAAATAAATAAATGCAGACACAGTCTTAGGCACAGAGATGAGATCATTGAAAATTTTGTGGTTCTATGAATTATATACATATGTACATGTTATGTACCAATAAGTTAATTGTTTTTTAAAGTAAATTTAAATCAATTAATTGCACATGCAAATCTTTAGCAGCTGACCACACATCAAGCTCACTTAGCCTCAGTAAATTCCACTGCGTGGTTATTATATCAGGATCGCAATCTATGAGATGGGGAAACTTTAACAAAAGAGGTACAATTGGTAAATCTTCGTTAGAAACTACCTCAGCTGGTGTTATTATTTGAAAAAGTTTTATATCTTCACGCTGGAAATCAAAACTTAAATTTATTTGGTCCAAAAACTCTATGTAAAACTTTAATATATTGGTTTTAACTTCAAGGATTCCAGAACAATTGACATCACTTTTCATAAACATCTCAGCATTTTTCTAACAAAAATGTCAGATATTTCAACATGATTATATTCATTTTTAAAATCAACATTAATATGTTACTGATCGCACCTTTTTTAATCAAGTTACTCAAAATTAAGAGATAATGTACTTTGATAGTTGCATATAAGTATGGCAAACGAGAGCTTTCAGCTTGGAACACAAGATTGTGACTGTCTGCTAAATTATAAACTAGTTTTATGCATAAATATGGATTGTATTTTGAAGTTAACAGTTTCGGTATTTTCTTTTTGAAATACATTAGTTATTTATTTTTGTACCATTACATTATTATTTATTTTTATGTGAGTTAGAGTTGTTTATAGCGCATATTTTTGAATTTGGAATGCATATTATATGCACATATTTTAGATTTTTTAGTGCATGAGATTCCGAGCTCAAGTTATTAGCAAGCATTATTGCATGCAACTCTGTAAGAGAAACATAGCTAAAATTATCGTTGATTTTATAGACTTTTTTTTGTGGAGGGTATTCCGAATTTTTTCCAAAACTGACTTTTAAATGGATGAAAATGGGCAAAATCCTCTACAAAAAAAATCTAAAAAATCAGTGGTACTTTTTAGTACCAGCGCATTTTTTTCCATATAAAAGTCAGTTCTTTCTAGGAAATCAAATTAAAAAAAAAAACGAAATTTTAATGAAAATTCTTTTAAGTTTAATTAGTTTTTATGAACTTTATGTAAGCGTTGAAAGTTTTATTTATGTGGTATCTGACATAGATCAACCCATATTTTAAATTAAAATTATTAACAATAAATAAATAAAGATAAGTTGCCAACAGCATATTTTGATTTTTGCTGGTATTAATTCGACCGCAACTGTATTCTTAGATTGTTTTTATCGTTTTGTCAATTATGTGTCTACGTACATACATATTTTTGTATAAATTAAAAAGTGTTGTTATGAAATAAATGAAATTTATAATAAGCTTATAACTAATCTTAGACTTCGTTGAAATGGATGACCTTTGTTAGTATATGGTTCGTAGTTGGGCTTTTAACGCGAATCCTTTATTTCTCATTTTTCCCGTTAAACTTTTGTAAATCCCGTATTTTTTAGGCAAATTATGCGTTTGTTCCGTACGGCTGGAAAAAAATCTGGCAATACTAATTGTAACGTTAATTTTAGCATACCAAAAACAAGCAATCGTTTCTGTTGAAACGATTCAGTTTTTTATCGTTTAGATGGTTATCAAAATAACTATATTTTGGTTTTTAACGAAAATAAATTCAATCGTTAATGTTGAAGCTGTAGCATGTATTTAGGTGCTAGGTGTCAACCAAGAAGGATAGAATACAAGATTGCGCCGATTGCAGCAGAATTCGTGAGAGTAATTTTGGCGTGACGTCACCGTAGAGTTGACAACTGAGAGCGGCAAATAAAACTGCTGTCTAGTTGGGTTATCGGTACCCAATACTTAAAAAAGGTTTCGGTACCCAATACTTCCTTATCGGTACCCGATACTGATTCTTCACATTAAACCTTCGCCATTATAAGCATTTCAAGTTTAGAAAAAACTTTAATTACTAATTTATATGATATCGGCTAAAATACTTGAACTTATCGCAACAGAGAAATATTATGTTATCAGTTTTAACCCTAGTAGATCGAAGATTGAAGAAATATACTTTGACGGATGAAGAAGCCTTTCAGGGGGGAGATTCTGTAACCAGTTAGCGACAAGTTTCGGATCGATATCGCACTTGTTGACCTAAAAATATTTCATATCATACGTCAACAAAACCGATACCGATTCGAAAATTGTCGCTAACTAATCTGTCGCTTCCAAACTTAGCACGGTTGTTGGCCTTGGTACAACATACTAAATGGCCGAAAATTTTTAAAATCGCACAATAACCACGCCCACATCCCATATAACGGTAATTTAGAGAAATACAAAATCTTCGATAAATCAGTAAATATTGAAGCTAATTTATTCAAAATTGATGCTTGCAACAATTCTTTACCAAGAAATACGTTTATGGTAAAATTTTGGAAAATAGGCGTGGCACCACCCACTTATGATCACATACATATATGTATATCGGTAACCGTTCTACCAATTTGTACCAAACTCGGTATTTTTATTGTGCTTGCCACATAAAAGCAAAACGTTGAAAATTATTGAAATCGGACTAAAATTACGGCCGCTTTTCATATAACGGTAAATTTTAGAAATGCTTCAAAATGCAGTATTTCGAAATTTAAGGACGCTAATTTACTCAACATTGATACACCCCGGCTTACCATCTAGCGGTAGCTTTCGGAAAGGTGAAAAAACATATATTTAATACCTGCGCCGGGTATTTAATGTTCGGCCGAACTTAGACTTTCTTGTTTATTTAAAAATTTGTATCAACGAGTAAAGATGGCTGAAACTTTTCCCTACACTAATTTTTTCGACTGAAATCCCTACAGGTAAGGAATTATCCCTGTTGGTACACACTGATTTGTCATCATTTATTAGAACAATTACACATTTCTGTGCAATAGCCATAGAAAATCACTGTGATCTAAAAATCGCAATCACTCTTTTCACGGATACAGAAAAGTCGCCCATCACTACTTTGCTTCATTGATACAAAAAAAGCGCTTACCACAAAAAGAACAGTTTTTGCTGGCGTATGACCCAATACGTGAACACTTTCCAACAGGTACTTTTGTCTTGTCATTGTCTGGGCCAACCCTACAACGCTTTCATCAACTTGCAATATTGTGTGTGCAGACACCATTCTTTGCTATAAAACCTTTGCTTTGCAAAGGTCCTATAAAAAAGTCTAGTGCATACGTACGCTACAGCGGAAATTCCTTTAATTCTTTTTTGAAGGAAAGGTGTTACCTCACAGGTAGTCCCATTCTAATTTGGTTTAAATCCAACCATTGGAATATGAAGAGATTATCGATAATTTAAATTTTAAGATGAGAATTTAAATCGGTTTGGTTTTTTGCTTACAAATTACTTGTATTTCAACATATTTTGATTATAAGAACAAGTAATTTGTAGCAAAAAAGAAACCGACTCAAAAAAAAAATATATAAATATATATTTCATGATCCAATTATCGGATCTGAACCAGATTAGTATGGAACCACCTCTGAGGCACTACCTTTCCGATGCAAAAAGAATTATCTAAATCGGTTGATGTGATCCAAAGTTATGCGGTAA
>NW_016159667.1:70757-79882 GCF_001687245.7 Rhagoletis zephyria
TCCCTACAGGTAAGGAATTATCCCTGTTGGTACACACTGATTTGTCATCATTTATTAGAACAATTACACATTTCTGTGCAATAGCCATAGAAAATCACTGTGATCTAAAAATCGCAATCACTCTTTTCACGGATACAGAAAAGTCGCCCATCACTACTTTGCTTCATTGATACAAAAAAAGCGCTTACCACAAAAAGAACAGTTTTTGCTGGCGTATGACCCAATACGTGAACACTTTCCAACAGGTACTTTTGTCTTGTCATTGTCTGGGCCAACCCTACAACGCTTTCATCAACTTGCAATATTGTGTGTGCAGACACCATTCTTTGCTATAAAACCTTTGCTTTGCAAAGGTCCTATAAAAAAGTCTAGTGCATACGTACGCTACAGCGGAAATTCCTTTAATTCTTTTTTGAAGGAAAGGTGTTACCTCACAGGTAGTCCCATTCTAATTTGGTTTAAATCCAACCATTGGAATATGAAGAGATTATCGATAATTTAAATTTTAAGATGAGAATTTAAATCGGTTTGGTTTTTTGCTTACAAATTACTTGTATTTCAACATATTTTGATTATAAGAACAAGTAATTTGTAGCAAAAAAGAAACCGACTCAAAAAAAAAATATATAAATATATATTTCATGATCCAATTATCGGATCTGAACCAGATTAGTATGGAACCACCTCTGAGGCACTACCTTTCCGATGCAAAAAGAATTATCTAAATCGGTTGATGTGATCCAAAGTTATGCGGTAACATAAAAAAAAAAAAAAAAAAAAAAAATATTGTGACGAACTGATAACCTCCTCCTTTTTTGGAAGTCAGTTAAAAATACTGAATAAAAATAAAATATTTCGCACAACAACAAAAAAATGTAATCGATAATCACATGAGGCGAAAATTTTAAAATGCACTAAGTGGCATTGTGCTACTATGATAGCATGGCCGAGTAATCATAGTCAACTTATGTACAGTAGGTGAAAAAATTATAGCCGCACCAAATTTTCACAAATTTTAAAATATCAGTTTGGTTGTTATTTAATTTTGGTTAGTTTTTTATAGTTCATTCTTTAACAACATCCGCATAAATACAAGTTTAAGGGCAGTGTCACACGATTGAGTATTTGCCAAAATTTGGTGTAAATCGTATCCTAATTGTGCGAATACCAAAAATTTTTCTTTATCCCAATCACTAAAATTAATTTGTGAAATTTTTCAATAGAACACCACTGTATTGTATCAATCTTTTGACTACAAAAAAAAGTCCAAATTTTTATTTTTATTTTGCACCAATACACATTAGGTCAAATGATAACTTTTTCTGTGCGAAATTAATAGCAGCTAAAATATTGCATTATTTTAATGTAAAAAGATGGAAAACGTTAAAACTAGTGTAAAGGCAGTAAATAAAATGTGAAAATATTACTTGGCTTTCGTAAAACAGACTCTTCTGCTTTTCTGTACGTTCAAATTATGAGCATATGTGTCTAAGTAGCACTCAAAAACATTGTCCAATTAGCTTGGTTTTGACACAAGTTATTTTCTTAACATACTCGACCCCCTCCCTCTTAAAATGAGCTACGTAATAAAATAAGTATGGTCTCATGTACATAAATGGTTTCTTCTGGAAATTCCTAAATTAAAAAAAAGAAAAATATTTACTACATTTCTCGCAGATATGCCCTGAAGAGAGATTTCTAAACCAGTTAGTCATCATTAGGGCAGCCCAAAATATGTTCGGGCATGTTTTATGTCAGGCATGTTAGCAACACGCTGATTAAATGCTTAAACGTTTTTCCAAAAAATATAAAGTTTGAGTTATATTTCTTAGAGCATATTTCAGCATATTTTACAATAAATGCATATTTCAGCATATTTTGCAGTAAATGCATATTTTCGGATATTTTGCGCTGCGTTTCAAATTATGAGTATATGTGTTGTTACGTTTAGAACTAATAATACAAGTTTCTGAAATAATAACAATATAGTAACATTGTGTCGAAAATAAAATAAATATGAAAGTGCACGTTCACATCGTGTTTTTATAAAGGTTTTTTAAGTGTGAGAAAGATAATACTACATATGTATGTATCTACAAACATACACAGTATGAATTCCTATGTGAAACAATTTGTGAATTATATTCCATGTACTTTCATACATATGTTTTAAAAACAAATTGAATAGATATGAACTATTAAACATAAATATTTATATATATGTATACAATTTTATAAAATTTAGAACATTTTAGGTGCTAGGCATTTTTGCGCATACACATACATACATAACCGGAATTTAAAAGCATATCTCATGGCTTATAACTATTTCCACATTTTGTGGAGCATATATTTAGAATTTATTGGCATATTTTAAGCGCTTAAAATAAGTTTTTAGGGGCATATTTTAGGTTGCCCTAGTCATCATAAAACACTTCATTTTCACTTGAGGTATATTCAGAATGCAGTGCTGCTTTGCGAAACATTTACCAAAAATCGTTGGTAACTTTTTGAAAAGAATACGAATGTTTTTGAAAGCTCTATTCACATTGAGTAAAAAATTTCGAAATTCAAATCTGTAAATGCTCTCATGTCAATTCTGGTCTACTACATGTACCCCACGCTTTTCATTTTCAATCTCTTAAAAGGTTTATAATAACTTTTGCTAAAATTTCAAAATCAAAAGTTATCAAAAAAAGTTCTATGGGACTGAGAAATATTATTTTCTACTTTCTAGTCCATTTATAAAAGCGTTGTATATTAAAACGTTTTTTTTTAATATTATTTCTTCTCCTTTATNTACTTTCTAGTCCATTTATAAAAGCGTTGTATATTAAAACGTTTTTTTTTTTAATATTATTTCTTCTCCTTTAAAGAGAATGGGCCGGNACTTTTGCTAAAATTTCAAAATCAAAAGTTATCAAAAAAAGTTCTATGGGACTGAGAAATATTATTTTCTACTTTCTAGTCCATTTATAAAAGCGTTGTATATTAAAACGTTTTTTTTTAATATTATTTCTTCTCCTTTAAAGAGAATGGGCCGGATAGCTGGCGCTTCTTTATGTTTACCAATTCTTATATGAAGTTCAAATCTAGTCTGCAACGCCACCTAGCGGCTCCAGTTTTGCTTAACCCTTTCCGGTCAAATCTGTCCCTGATGAATATAAAATTTTTTCCTCTTAATTACAAGGTACATAGAGCCTCATAATACCAAAAATAACAAGTAAGAAAGTGTAAGTTCGGGCGGAGCAGAACATTAAATACCCGGCGCAAGTATTAAATATATGTTTTTCACCTTTCCGAAAGCTATTGCTACATGGTAAGCCGGGGTGTATCAATTTTGAGTACATTAGCGTCCTTAAATTTCGAAATATTGAAGTTTCAAGCATTTCTGAAATTTACCGTTAGCGGCGTGATTTTAGTCCGATTTCAATAATTTGCAACGTTTTGCTTTTATGTGGCAAGCACAATAACCATACTGAGTTTGGTAAAAATTGGTTGAACGGTTACCGAGATACATATATGTGATCATAAGTGGGCGGTGCCACGCCCATTTTCCAAAATTGTACCATAAAAGTAATTCATGGTAAAGAATTGTTGCAAGCATCATTTTGAATAGATTAGCTTTGATACTTACTGATTTATCGAGGATTTTGTATTTCTCTAAATTACCGTTATGTGGGATGTGGGCGTGGTTATTGTGCGATTTTAAAAATTTTCCACCATTTAGTGTGCTGTACCAAGGCGAACAACTATGCCAAGTTTGTAAGATATTGGTGCAGCGGTTACCAAGGTATACACATGTAACCATAAGTGGGCGTGGCTGCGCCCATTTTCCAAAAATTTATGATATTCTTATTTTTCGTCTAAAATTTATGTGAAATATCAATTTTGAGTGAATAATCTTCAGTAGTTACGAAAATAACGCAATTTTTGTATTTCTGAAAATTACCGTTATATGGGAAGTGGGTATGGTTACAGTCCGATTTTGCTCATTTTCAATACCAACCTACCTTGGATAAACGGAAACCTACATACCAAATTTCGTTAAGATATTTCAATTTTTGTCGAGTTATAGTGTACACGGACGGACGGGCAGACGGACAGACGGACGGACAGACAGACATGGCTTAATCGACTTCTCTATTCATTCTGAGCATTTATGTATACATTTGTCTATATCTATCTCGATTCATTTTGGCTGTTACAAACAACCGTTATGTGAACAAAGTTAATACATCCTTGTGCACAAGTGCGCTCGGGTATAATAAAAAATATTCAAAAGTTGTTTTGGGTACCTATTAGGGCTACTTCAAATTTTGGCAATATATTGTACAAAAGTCCGCAAAGGAGTAAAAGCACTCAAGAAAATTCAATAAATATTTGACTAAGTTTGACGGAATAAAACTTTTATTTCATTACAAATGAACTTATGTATGTACAAAATAATTGATTTCACTGCAGATATGTTGGAATGAATATTATATATCTTTTTAGGTATCTTTAGTTAAGATTTGCATTAAACAATTTTAAATTTTCTCCATGAGAAGAAAATTATATAAAGAAATTTTTAAAAATTTCAGATATAATTACAATATAAAATACAAATGACCCGTTTTAATAAACCTTCCCGGTTTTTCTGCCTTCAGTAGATCAAGAAATCAAAAACCTACCTTTTACTACAACAACAGCGTACAAGCTCTTCAAAAACTACGGCAAAAACCACCCTAATTGCCTATTCAACTGCAACCTTTGCGGACGTTTGTACAATATATTGTACAAGACACTTACAACCTTTCAGTGTAAATGTACAACCTATTGTACATTTTTTTTACCACTCGGGAAAAATTTTTAAATCATGACAGTTTAATTTTAGCATTTTATGATGAAATGCTTTTTATATTTCCATACTATATGCTTTTATTAGCGATTTTACTAAAAATATTTTTGAAACGCTTTCGACTTTGAAATTTGCGTAAAATATTCTGGACATTCCAAAACTTCATACAGTTTAATTTGTTTTCCAAAATATTAATACGATTTTTAGTAGCACGCTTCCAATGTTACAAAAAATTAAATGTATAATATATTGTACAAATGCAGGGAAAGGGTTAATATTATTTCTAGCTTGGTTACGCATAAATATGAGCCAATCGAAAAATAATTTAGACTTTTCAAATATGTTTGTATATCGGCCACATCACCACCTTGCAAATACAAACAAAGTTATAAAGCGTACCAGTATGCCCCACTCGCTACATCCCATAAAAATGTTATCGCTTTCGGACGAATCTTTTGGGAATTCTTCAGTTAAATGCATCTAAAATTGCATTCAATTGCATAAGTTGTTATAAGTTATGCATACACATTTTGATATATCGCTTAGGGCATTTTTCTTTCGTAGACGGTGGAATTTACTTTATTGATTAAATATTAACACTTAAAATTAAAAGTACAGCCAACAAAGTACGCAGCGCTACATTAAAAAAAAAAAATAATAAATTAAATTTGATAGTCTATAAACTACAATATTTACTCCGCTACATAAAAAGATATTATTTAATAATGCTTTGCCTTAGACCAAATGCATCTAAAATTGCATTCAATTGCATAAGTTGTTATAAGTCTATCTAGTTATGCATACACATTTTGATATATCGCTTAGGGCATTTTTCTATCGTAGACGGTGGAATTTACTTTTATGATTAAATATTAACACTTAAAATTAAAAGTACAGCCAACAAAGGTCGCAGCGCTACATTAAAAAAAAATAATAATAAAATAAATTTGATAGTCTATAAACTACAATATTTACTCCGCTACATAAAAAGATATTATTTAATAATGCTTTGCCTTAGACCAAATGATGAATCATTTTTGTATTTTAAGTGCCGGCGCATCAGTTACGACTTAACATAATTTACAAAAATAAAGTTGTGTATTCCCTCAACCACGTGAAAGTAATTTATCATCGTGAAACATCTTTACCTATAGAGCCGAAAGAAAAAATGACACAAAACCATTCGGTAATGTAACTCGGTGCTTAAATTGCGCACCTTGGAGAAAATTAATCCTCAACAGATTATTTATTTATGTATGTATGTACATATATATTTACGGTGTTTACCACCGCTAAGTTTCGGTTGAGCTGAATATCTGAGTCTACCATCATTGAGTGAAATTAGTTTTCTTTTGTTGTCAAATTTCATAAATTCACGCCAATGCTCTAATCCAAGTCGCACATGAAATAAATTACGTAAAATAAATTTTATTTGCGTTGAAGCATACTAATATTTGCGGCTCTAACCAACCAAGTTTGGATAAAAATTTGAATGCGCACAGTTATGTCAAATGCTGCTGAAATACTTCTTACTTACTTATTCAACACATTTTTCAGCAAATACTCTGCGGTTTAAAGGACTACGCGTTGTATTGAAACAATGAACGGATTAGTAGAACACTTTAGGATATTATACGCTTATCACCTGCAAAGATGTACAAGTTATGAAATATTTGTTTGTATAAGATAGAAAATACGAAAATGTAAGGTTTTTATTTTGTTATGTTATGGTGATTTAGTTTCTTCCAAAAAAAAACGTTGGTCTTCCCGGGTGCAAAATGTGTTAGATCTTATACTCAACCCAGGGCATGTTTTGGCCTTCTTGTCCTTGTCTAGCTCACGCATTTCATAATATTGTCGTTTTGAACAACCGCAGAGCAGAGAATGTGAGAACACACAATTTTCTCACCCTTTGCCTTTAATTTAGAATCGAACACGAAAACAGAAAGGGGCAATCAAAAGGCAACATTTTTTGGTGGAAACGAAATCACCATAATTAAAAGTGCGGTTTGTGTGCCACAATGTGTGTAATTTCCATTGTGAAAGTTGGTTAAGCCAATAAACACATACATATGTATGTATTAAGGTATGTATTTTAAAGTACATATTTTCTTTAGTCAACTTGATGTAAGCATAGTTTCCACATCCCTTTCCATGCAACTCTTTCTCTGTTCCTAAGTTTTTAATTTAAGTTCTTCTGATTTTCTGATAGATAGATAATGGAAAAGTCTAAAGTTAAAAGTAAAAAAGTAAAACCGACTAAGTAAAGATAAAGACAAGTTATAAAGCGTTTTTCATTACTCCTTCGCGGTAGTGAGGGTATGCGATACATTTTCCCGAAAATTGTTGGTTAAACAATTGCGCTTATATAATTGGCTGAAATCAAAAACTAAATTTAGTGAGCAAAAAGTTATAGTGAAAGCATGATTACGAAAAAGTTTATCAATTTCAACTTCACCATGTTAAGAGATGGGTAATTATAAAGGGAATTGGACTAGTTTTGAACACGAAAGTGCAAAATATTGTACATATATTGTACATATATTCATACATACGCATGTTTGTATATATGCACATTAGACTGCATCACTCTCCATCCAAAAAAAAATTGGTACTGTGTTTCCATTGGAATTATAAAATCTATTATATTTTAAGACTTCCACCAAAATATTTCAGAAAATATGAAGATTTATGTGAGCTGAACCGATTTGAAAATACCTCCAANACAAAAATTCCCACCCAGCTGAAAATTGGTAGCATTGTTCAAAACACCATCATAAATGAAATCTAAAAAGTCCTCATCGATCCGATACCTGGAAATAAAATTTACTCGGGGTCAGAGGTCACAAAAACGGGGTTTTCGCGATTTTCAGCAAAACGGTAGGTTTATCATAAAATTAGTTTAGACAAAAATTGTAGAACAGATAATTATCTATAACAAATGTCTAAATACCTTTTGTCCTAAGAGCCACCGTTTCCGAGATATAACGATTCAAAAAGTTGGAAGTTCGGGTGTACGTGACGTATGAGTAACACGCTTTACGGCTCGTATTTCATACAAAAAATCTTTGCGCATTTTCATTTGACCACTCATATTTCGTATTTATCCATCGATTTTCTTCATCAGTATTTTGATTTTTTTTGTAACAGAACGGGCTTTAGTACATATGCCAAAATTTAACACAGAACCTGTTATTTTTTAAATTTTTCCTCTGTTAAAATTTGATTTTTTAATTTTTTCATTAAAAAATAAAAAAAGCTGGAATGATTAATTAATTTGTCAGAAACCATAAGCCCTATCGGAAAGTGATGTATATACGGCTTATGGAAAATTTCATTAGCTTTCATTTGCCGTATTTTGTATTAAGTTTTTTATATTGGTTCGTAAGACATACGTGATTAAAAGGAATCAATTTTTGCTTTAAGCGGAATAACGGCAAATTGCAAATATCTCGAAAACGTATCAAAAAAAAATATTAACTCGATTTTCGGAATCACCGAGCAATTCTACGTAGGAATTGGATAGTGGCGTCTGGAGAACAAAAACCAAATTAAAATTTGTGATCTTCTTTTCCTAAGAGCCACCGTTTCCGAGATATAACGATTCATAAAGTTGGAAGAGTTGTAATCGGCATAATATAATACAGGGTGGCGCCGAACGAGCTATACGCTGTAGGGAAACGAACTAGTGCGGAACTGGTTCGGTTCTAGTCCCCCGTTGCATCCCTTTGGCTCTAGTTCCGAACCAGTTCTAAATTCGACAGATAAGATCTAGTTCGTTTTGCATCCCTTTTTCTATAGTTCCGAACCAGTTCCAAATTCGACAGATGAGATCTAGTTCGCTCTGCATCCCCTTTTCTTTAGTTCCAAACCAGTTCCTAATTCGTCAGATGAGATCTAGTTCGATCTGCATCCATTTTTTATATGTAGTTCCCAACATGTTATAAATTCGTCACCTTAGATCTACATTTCTAATCAGGCTTGTCGAAATATTACCCTTCTATATTAAATACGATCGGTTGAAGGAAGGACAATACAATCACAAATGTTTAAACGCATTTATTAAAAATTTATAAACCACATTAGTAGTAGTAGTAGTATTAAACTTAAGTAGTAACTAAAAAACCAAAGTGCGTTCTGCTTAAAAGTAAAAATATTAATTCACTTTGTCTTACTTGTCTAAATTTAAGCATATTGATTTTTAAGTAAATTCAGTTCTTTTTAAGCTTATATGTATATGAAGTACTTCGAAAGTTTTTGTCGTACTTAACTTAAAGATATACAG
>NW_016159668.1:0-4493 GCF_001687245.7 Rhagoletis zephyria
CTCGGCCAAACACTAACATCTGTGTAAGCGCCAATCTATTATTATTATAGATATTGAATTCCTAAAGGAATATGGCGAAGTAAAGAGAATCTCCTTTGTTCTAGCTTTGCAGTCATTTAGTTAGTAACCACTGAATTTTAGAACCCAAAAAAGTTAGCGCTTTGATGCGAAAAATGTTTGTTCGTGAGAATTTTTTAAATTATTGCTGCAAGAACTGTTCTCGTCAACAGATGCCTAACAGTAAACCACCTCAATGAGATAATCAAATGGTCGCCCACCACCCTAGTTACATATCAGAAGTGGAAAATAGGTAAGGTGGTACCACTACTAAAAACGAGGAACTTGACAACCTGTGGGTGTCATATTGCCCGATATCTCTTCTTTACCCAGTAGTGAATACAGTTGTGGCCAAGCTATGCCCTTCCTTAACCCACCAACTGATCCCCACAGTACATCAGAATGACTTCCTTAAAGTTCCCCGTGTCAGAGGACTAATACCTGGACCTATCGAAAGTTTTCAATGCGATTTGACACGCAATGCTACTTGAAGACGTTGACAAATTTTCCCTCCGATCAAAGCGGTGGTCCGCGAATTATTTGAGTGGTCAAAACTCATCGGTGTCGTTTCGAGATTAAACCTTTCATCCTAGAAATATGAAACAGGGGGTCCCGTATTTTAATGTCCTCGCCCCACTATTTTCCAGAACTCATACACAGATTGCTGTTAGATACAATGGCATTGTCTCTCAGACCTTTCCAGATTATTCACTGCACAGAACCTAAAACTTTCCGTACTAAATAAACGGCCTGGACGAAGCCTGAACTTATGGATCGATGATATTAAAATTTCAACCGTAAATAACGCGAAAATTTTAAGCCTTTGACAGCTTGCTTACCTTCTCCGCGCACACAACCGGAGTCGTCTAAAAGTTACAGAGCGACGCATGTACTAAAATAACTAGCTCGCCGGCAGTCCCTAGGGCACCGACAAAGAAACATTGTTGGCAACTTAACTATTCTGCGCCTGTGTGTTTGCCGCAGACTTGCGGGATACAGTGGACGAAGCTTCAGAATGTTCGAACCTGACGTACCCAACTTTGGTCTCATGCCCTCTTAAAACTACTTAACTTTCAGTCTTCTTCTTTCTGTCTGACGACTAAGATTAAATGGTTGGAGGGGGTGAAGATGCCGCTACAACAACAATAAAAAATAAGATACCTTACCAAACGGATGACCTTCTTGTGAAGGAGATCCGTATTAGCCTAACCATCTCTTAATTTGCTCTCCCTTTGGTCCGACCCCGTCGAAACCGCGTGTTTCCTGGACTTACCGTTTAACTGTGCGGCAAAAACTAATCGGCTAACGGGGCTACCAAAATAATTAAAGATAGAAAAAGAAGAGGAAAATAATTTTGTAAGTATAATTTGGTCCAAAGTGACTAATTAAACACTTTCGGAGTTTCTTTTTTTTTTGAGCATTTTAAAGATGAGTGTACGTCATATAAACGGATTGCATCCAGCAGTGATACCTTTGAATGTTAGAGGGGAAGACTCCCCCTTAGTAACGTAGACAAGGGGGATTAAGGGGATTCCTCCTCCACTATGAAAGTCGATTATGTATAATAAATCCCCTTAAACAAAATGCATTAAAAATGAATGCAATAAATTACAAATATTTTTAACGTTTGAGTTTTTAAGCAGCACACACATGAAAATGAATCATGCTTACATACGAAAGTACAAGCAAATTTGCAATGTAAATACGTGCATATATTTGACTGCTAAATAGTGTAGATTATGTACGTTAATTTGCGATAAGCCTAAATCATCTTGATGATTGCCACTCCCTTGATTTCGCCATCGGCTGCTCAAGCCTAGGTTATTTCGGCGCGTTTTCCCTCACACTAGCGACCAACATGCAAATCTTACTGTGTACATAGGTAAGCACACACGTAGCTGCATGAATTTTTGCACACAAACATATCATGTAAGTTGTGTTTTGCAACCGGCATTCGTTCATGTTGGCCGTGACGTGAATGAACTCTCTCAACGGCAAACCGCAATTTTGTCAGATTTGTTAGGTATAGGGATTTGCAAGCATTGCAGCGCAGCTAAAAGTAGCAAGTACGCGAGTTGTATGAACAACTTTATTATGGCGAAGTTGTCGCACATTTTGGTCTGCATGAGTGGCTGGCTGCTCGCGCTGGCTCTGACTTCCCTATAGCTGACTAGCTTGGCCGCTAAGCCGATGCCAAGCCCGCTTGCTTGACTGCCTGCGCGTTCCAATGATTCATTCATTGCTTGGAAGAATATACGAATTGTGCGCATACTCGAAACGTTAACAAAAATGCAGGGAACAAGAAACAAGTCTATAAAAGAACAATGCTGTAACTGAAAAATCAGCAACAAAGCGAAAAAGACCTAAAGTTTTGTTACTTTTTAAATGTAGTTAAATGTGAAAAGTACGTGCAGAAATGAATGTAGCTGTACGGGTATTTAATGTTCATATCGCTCATTTATTTCAATAGCGTCATAACTCAAAAATGCAACACTCGAGAAAAACGGGTTTAAAGTTTTGAAGTTACATACACGTATGTACTTTGATATTAAAAATGAATGCATATTTTGTCCTAGTGATATACTGGTAAACAATGCATGTATGAAATTTTTACAACACCTAGAAGAAGCGGAAATTTCTGCATAATTAGCTAAAGTTTTGTATTTTTGGATTATGATACTAATGCAGTAAAGAAGCAATTTGTATTCATTTTATTTAATTTGTATTTTTTTATTTTTTTATAATTTTTTATTACAATGAATAAGTGTGTGCGATAAGAAGGGAATTAAATGTAATACCTTCCACTCCATGACAAAAGAATACGTATAAAATTCTTTATAATAGTTCTGAGTCACACTCCTACGATATGAACACATGTATGCATGTATGTATGTATGTACCTACGTATTTACATATTTGTGTGCACATGCACCCCGCAGGAAATTGCGCTAGTTCAGAACTATCCCAACGCAATGCTTTCAACTGTCTCTTTTTACATGGCGATGTCCTACGAAGTGGAAATTGTCACCTCTGCAGAACTTTGGAACTAGTTCTGAACTGGGTCCATTTTCGATAGTTCTGGGCTAATAAGTTTTTTTTTATGAGAAAACATTTTTAAACCAAATTACTGGATATTTTTTCTTTTCTGAACTTTGCCCGTTTTGGACAGATCTGCGACAATAGGTTTTTTATGAAAAAAATTTTGATTACCAGATTTTTTGATATTTTTTATTTTTTTTTGTTCTTTTACAGATTGCATTTTATTTATTTATTTTTTTATTCTTTTATTATATTTATATAAAATTTGATGATTTTCTCTTAAATTTTTAAGCGGAACTCAACAATTTAAATTTATTAAATCTGAAAATCACAACTGCCTCTACCGCGATGTAAACTCGCGACCAACGATGTTGGAATCGGAGGTCTTCCCGCTGAACTATTTTAGTATTGTACCAGAAGTGAGAATTTGTGCATTTACTTCTCAACAGAGCGCAACTACCACACCAAAAGTTTCAACTGTCCCTCCCTGCGGCCGTTTTGCACTAGTTCGGGGATAGTTATGAAATGTATAGAGCGGAACTAGCGCTTTAACAGACTGTCTCTAAATTTTACTGCAGGGCATGTACATACAGTCACTCACAGAAGTATTCGTAAATTAGTTTTTTCACAATATTCAAAATGCTTTCCATCATAAATATTTTTCGTTAATTATCATTTAAAATATAGCTCATTCTATAACAAAACCCATATAAATCATTCTTGCAAACTTTGTACAAAATTCATAAAAATGAATACTCCGCACCCCGTGAATTCTCACAGGATTCACCACCAACTTCTAACTTTGCTAAGCGCGAAACTGGTCTGCGTAGTAGTCCGCTCTTCGTTCGTACCTCCGCGATACGTACTTGTCCGTCTTTGGCGGGAAAAACTTGAGTTATCGCGGCCCATTGACTACGGGGCAGCGTTGAGTCGCACAATATCACCAGGTCGTTCGCTTGAAGCGGTATTGCTTTGTCCCGCCACTTAGTACGGCACAATAGCTGAGGCAGGTACTCGGTAGTCCATCGCTTCCACAACCGGTCCTTGAGGTTTTGCGCGATTCTCCACTGCTTCCTTATGCAAATCTTCTCGTCAACTGGGTGCGGCGTCTGCGTTGAATTAACGCACCCCAACAAGAAGTGATTGGGTGTTAACGGCTCATCTTCTTCATGGCTTATAGGCAGGTCAGTTAGCGGTCGGGAGTTGATGATATTCTCCGCTTCTATTAACACGCTGTGCAGTGTCGGGTCTTGGGGCCACCTCACGCAACGTCTTGCTTAACAGCGACTTTATAATCCTTATCAAGCGCTCCCAGCAACCACCCGAACTGGGGTTCAGCGGGCAGTTAAATATCCACTCGATGTTGTATCTGCCAGCCTCGGCTTGAATGCGGTCAG
>NW_016159668.1:10485-28845 GCF_001687245.7 Rhagoletis zephyria
TAAGGCATAAACAAAATCTATTTTTATATGGAAGAAAATGCGGAACACTCTCGACAAAAAAAAATACTAAAAAACAGCGGTAATTTTTAGCTACTCGAAGCTTGCACTTTAATATAACAAAATTGAACGGGCGAAACTGCGTACCGAAAATTTTTCTAAAAATTCTGAATAAAAAGTTTGAAACTTTGATGAAAATTTTTTTAAGTTTGGTTAGCAACCCTGGTAGTTTGCTGAAAGTGGCAACACCGCGAATAAGAACTGCAACCAAAATGTATGTTTAATACGCCTTAACTGCAACCAACTTTGGTACATATTTTCGTCGGCCATGACATAAGGACTCTAGACAGCGTACGAGCAACACAAGTGTAAAACCTTCAACAACAACAACGACAGCAGGCTTCAAGCTAAAACCTTCAGCGTTCAACCTACGACTATTTAAGCATTTACCGATTGCCGTTCATATATATATATATTTAATGTTTTAAAAGTACAAGTTACGCGCTTACGTGTCTGTAAAAGTAGAAACCTTAATAATACGTTTTTATACAACTCAAACGTCTTTACTTTATTCGTTCTAAATCCTTCGTCGGTAAGCAGAAGCAGTTCTTATACTTCAACAATTGGGTCATATGAAAAGTCTGCGGATTTTTGTCACTATGTGATTGTGATGTCCATACATCTGGCAACACTAATCCAATTGCGTCAAAATGACATCCGTTTGAAAGGTTACATTTCAGGCTAAATTTTTAGTAAAGGCAGTTGTGTAATTCTTTGCACAACTCGACCGTTTGAACGAAGCAATCAAGAAAGCGGACCAGAACTGGCCAACATCACAATGCCAGGCCGCACTTATCGTTGATGGCTCGGAACAAATTGACGGAAGAATATATTAATCTTCGTATAGCCCGGACCTTGCACCGTCTTACTTTCATTTGTTTTGGTCTCTGTAAAACTCTCTTGGTGGAAAATTCGCCGACGAGAATACACTCAAAATCACTTGGCCAAGTTTTTTCTCTGACAAACCACATAAGTTCTACACTTATGCAGCTAACCGAAAAATGTTGAAAGGTCATAGTTTTAAGGCTTAGTGAGGCACGTCAGGTATTCGCTAGTTCTGCATAAAAAGTTTGAAAGTTTGATGAAAGTTTGTTGAAATTCATCGAATTTTTATAAATCTTGTCTTCAGTATGTAATATGACCTATGTTTTTGTTCCACAATAAATTAAAACTAATAAAGAAAAAAAATGTCTAAAAATGTAGTGTTTCTAATTTTCTTATCACCAGTGTATTGTATATACAAATATACATACATATGTATGTATGTAGATATTAAAAGGAAATAGATCGACGGAGCGTAATGTAGTCTTATACTTAGATATGTTTGGCATCCATACCAACATTGATACTAGTGTAGCATTCATTGTCTGTTGGAATATTCGAAACAAGGTCAAGCACCGCTGATTAATTGTGTAGGACAAATACGCGATTTCAAAGAATCACCACGCCCTTTAAGCGTTATCGCATTCATCAAAAAATATATAAACAATTTTGTAACAACCGTTACAAATTTACATACAGACATACATCTGTGCCTTTGTTTGGGTACGTAATGGTGTTTGCTTTTCGTTATTGTTAATATTTTGTATGCTTTGGTTTGCATCTTTTATTTTTCTGTATGATTTATGATGATAAGGGTACTAAATATGACGGCGCTGCTGAGTCACCCGACATTAGAAATTTCCACATGCAGTTAGTAGGCGGCCGTACTTAATTCGACGAAATTCCAATGTGCTGCCTGTTCGTGCATTTTTATTATCTAATACATAGCAGCCTATACAAATCATTTCTCGCTGTCAGTTAACAAAGTACTAATTATGTATTTACGTGCTAACTTTAGCGGCACATAAAAATTAATTTAGTTCTTATTGAGTGAAGAATGTTATGCATGTTTCATTTGAATACCCGAAGTACAGAATATATTTTGTAAACTTTGAATTCAATACAGCATGCTTATTTAAGCTGTTGCGGAATATTAATCCCCCAAAACTCTGCAACACCATTCGGCTCGCAGTTGAGAAATTGATTTAGAACGTAGCGGAAGCAAAGATTTTAACGAGGCCTTTCAAAGGTGAAGATGTCCTCATCCCTAGAATTCTTATGATTCTGACCGATACACCATTTCAATTTAAACGATATCAATTCCCAAACGATATCAATTCCCAATTCGATAGGCGTTTGCAAACACAATAAATAAAGCTCAATTTTAATCTTTGGAAAAGTGTGGTTTAGATTTAGATGTTGCATGTCGGCAAACCAGATAGCCTTGATATCTTAGTAGAGAATGGAAAAACGAAAAATATTGTGTACACACAAGTATTGCAAAATCAAACTTATCTGAAAAGTATGCTTTATTTCGTTAATCATTTATAATCCATGTTACAGGAATATGCCACAGCAAAGCGTGTAAGCGCGTGTAAAGTACAGGTATTTTGGCGTGGAAATTACTTCTAATAACATTTGTAAATCTTTCATTTAAATAGAAATAAAAGAAGGTAATAAAAAGTTTCGACTGCAGTACTCACATTTAAATTAGTTTTTCTTTTGTTATTTAATATCTGCCAGATTTCAACTGAAAGATATCTTACAAAAAATAAAAAGAAAAAAAAATAAAAAATAAAAGAACAAATACCTAATATGTTTTATATAAAAAATAAATAAAATAATAAATGGAAAATAAATAAAAGATAAAAAATAAAAAATTTTGCATCATACATTTAGGTTAGCGAAGGATTAGAAACCGATCCGAATTCTAATGTGTGTCTCTAAAGTAGAAGGCTAGAAGATGATTAGGTAAATTGTCGAGAATTATAGCATTCTATACAAAATGTGGACATATCGACATATCTCTATATCGAGAAACAGGTCAGATATCTAATCTAAAAATAAAGATAAAAACGGAAAAATAAAAAATCTTAGTAAAAATAAAAATAAATAGATATAAAAAATTCAATCAAAATTAAATACAAATAAATAATAAAGTAAAAAAAAAATAAAATATATTCAAAGAAAAGTTAAATAAGAACATTCAATAAAAATTAAATGAAAATGAAATAAGAAATTAATAAATAAAATTTAAATCAAATAAGTAACTTCAAAAATGAAATAAAAATTAAATAATGAAATATAAAAATATAATATAAAAAATATAATATAAAAAATATAATATATAAAATAAAATAATGAAATATAAGAGAACTAGCCGGCCTCGTTTGCGCGAGCCTTCGCCACGCGCTGAATGTGGTCAAAATATCTCCACTTTCCTTTATACTATTAATAGAAGATAATAATTTTGAAATAGGTGGCAAATGAAAGCTTTTGTACATGCGAAGGCCAGGCCCTTTCAGTTGGTATCTCATTTTGTAATCCAACGAACGGCGAAAATCTTTTAACTTTTAATAGGTGGCAACCCTAATCAGAAAAATAATGCACTATTACATATCCAGAGGCTATGTCTTTTCGTTTGACAGTGATGGTGCAGAACTGATGCATACGCTTATTATGATTGAATATAGTCATTTTATTAAGATTAAAAATATATATTAGTGCTTTTCTAGAGGATAATCCCTTTCATTTGACAACTCATCTTTTGTAATCGAACGGTAAAAAATGAAGTATATAAAAATAAAAAATGAAATATCAAAACAATAAAAAACGAAATATCAAAAAAATAAAAACATGGAAAGAATGGAAAAATATAAAAAGTTGGAAATGTGTACATATGTATGTACATATGTAGCAGGGTTGTTGCAAATATTCGCATTCGCATTCGCAACCGCTGAGCTTCCGCATTAACTTTAACATTCGCATCCGCTTTCGCATTCGCAAAAATCAATGCGGATCATTTGCGAATGCGAATATTAAACATGCCCAAGTATTTTTTATTCCAAAATAAAAGTACTTTCCGGATAATAAACAAACCGCTTATCCAGATTAAACCAATGAAAGAGGACATCCCTAATATGTAGATATAAAAAAATGGAATAAATATAAAAAATTGAAAGAATATACAAAATTGAAGGCATATTATAAATGGAAAGAATATAAAAATTGGAAAGAAAAAAAAATTGGAAAGAATAAAATATCGATTAAATATAAAGAATGAACCAAGTATAAAAAATTAGAAAAAGTGGAAAAAATAAAAAAAAAAATACAAGAAAAAAATATGTATTAAAAAACGGGAAAAAATTACATTGAAAACTTAAGGGAATAAGAAAGGAGAGAAAAAAACATATGTACGTATCGTGTGTATGTATTTACGGTATCATTCTTGTCAGCATTGAAACATTCGAATTGACCTCTCTAGTATGTGTTAAATAAATGTGTCAGTGGCGCAGCGCTAACGTTTTTGGTCCGATATACATTTACCCATTTCACTCCTTCATAGCACTGATTAGTATTAGGTTCACAGAGTAAAGATTTCATAGCTCAGGATCGAATTACTATCACATAATCGTATGTGGATGACCCGTTATTACATAGCAACAATAAAACTACATATTTGTTGAAAAATAATAGTTATAAATCAACTTTAAAATCCTCGCACTTATAACGGTTATGAGCCAAAGTTGGAAAATTACATCAATCGGCAACGGAAAATATATGTACATATGTATACTCTATAACTGTTTTCGTGTGATAAGCTTATAATTACTATGCCTCTGATTTCAAATAATATACTTCTGCGCCAGAGTGCAACGAAGCGATACCTGTGGCAACAGCAGTGGCAAGTACTACGCGTCATCATTGATAGTGTGGAAGGCGTGAGATAAGCTTTGGAAACCATTTTTGTTGTTTAGCCGACAGCAGTTGCAAAGAAAGCGTCACGAAAGTGCTTTCCAGCGAACTTCGCAATCATGTGCAAATTGGTATGCAGCCGCCACAAAAAAAAAATAAACAAAAGCTGTGAGTTAAGTATGAGCTATTCATTTGAAATTTGTTACTCTGAAGGTGGTAATTCGCTAAACTAGTGACGGTCAGTGTCGGTCGTTTGTGATGACTGGAGCTGCTGGTTGCAGCTGCCGGCCACTAAATGAAGCACGTTTCAATTCCATTTTCATTATCAAGGCGCGCGTGCACTATTTGAATTTCATATGCGCGAAAATTTTGCATTAACGCGAGTGCCCTCATGCATACTACATTGTAATTATATACATATACATCAGGGATGGTAATTTTTTCGCTTTTTATGATGCCGGGATTTTCGGGATGTCGTTATCACAATCCCGGGATTTAGATATTCATTACTTTCCTTTTAAGAACTTAAATCGAAAAAATTGCTTCTATATTGTTTGAGCTCTCCTACCATAAAATAAATAATAAATAACCTAAAAAAACCTACTTTTTTATTTAAAGTGGCGTTTTTATTTTCTCTCTCTGACGCCAGGATTTATTTTAAAGGACTTTGTAATGACAAAAATATGAATAATTCCGAAAATTATTTAAACAATTCAATGCAACGTAGAATAAAAATAAGGGTACCAAACGAAAGGGGAAATATCTTTAAAAAAAAAAAATTTTTTTTGGATTCACAAAGACGACGAATAGGTAATTTTTTAAGCTGATAAAGTTAGAAGGACGAAATTCGAGGATATTATCGAGTTTGTATAAATCTTTAACATATAATTTAATATTGCGAAATTTCAAGGATAAAATTTTAAAAGGACATTTCTAATACTTAGCAGACCTTATGCACCAAAAAATTTAACCTGTTTAAATTCTACAGAATTACTTCTTTAATTTGATACCCATACTTCTTCTCTAAACACATTTCACTGAATTTTTTAAATAATTTTTAATTGATGACGTCAGAGTGAAAAACTAAAGACGCAATTTTACTGTATTTGGCCCATGGTTTCGCGAATATGTTGTTTTTTGTGTAAAATTTACTATCACGCGGTGTTATATGCATAATGAGCTAGACATTTGTAAAAAATATTAATTATTACACAAACAAAGCCAACATTGGTCAAGAAAGGGAGTTTCTATTATTTGTCAAGAATTCCGGGATTTTTGGGACCTAAAAAGGCCGGGATCCCAGGATTAACATTCCTAATATTCACATATCGCACACAATCTTCAAAAGAGTCTCAACTCAAAATAATACGTTTGCCAGAAAATGTGAAAAACTATTTCTTAGCACATGATATCCATATGGGCAGGGCGACTTTACCTTAGGTTTTTTTTTTTAAATTGTAACAAAAATTTGCTCCAGCTTTTGCTGAAAGGTAAATAAAAGCTCTGTGCAAAATATCAAAAATGCCAAATTTTGAGTTGTGACTCTTATGAAGACAGTGTGCGATACTATGTACATATACTTATACATATGTAAAATATATTCATTTGTATGCATGCAAATTTTTTAGCCGAGTGCAATCAGCTGCCACCGAGAAGCGGATGTGCGCACATATGCAGCTTTTTTACGACCGAAAACGATACTTAAAGTGGAGCTGCTCCAGTGCAGCAGACTAAAGTGCAGCCGACGACGCTGATTAATTACTGCCACAGTGGCTTTTGGCTTTGCTGCATTATCTCAAATCTTTAGCGCATTGCATTGTTATCCCCCTTGCATACCTATAGATGTATGTAAATTTCGACGGTCATGGACATGCATAAATATACAGAGCTCTCATAGAATGTTAAACTAAATATAAAAAAATGAAAGTGAACTGTCGACACTTAAAAATGTTAATTTGAGTTTATTTGAAAACTACACTGGGCTTGGGCTGCCGTTGGAAAACTGGTCTTACAGAAATGATTAGTAAAGAAATTTGGTAACTGAAAATTTAACCTAAAGCACGGCTACGCATAAATTTTTTAAACACATTTTTAAGAAAGCTTAGCCGATCTTATGACACAATAAAAAAATTCAACTGAAAGAATAAATAAAAAACGTTAAATGTTTAAGTCAAACGGTTTTATTGAAAAGAAGGATAACAATGATGTAGATAATGCACTAAAAGCTAAAAAATAATTAGGTAGGCCGTAAGTACCAGTCATCACACCACTCACCTCATCAGTCTAGGCGTTGATCAGACTAATTATCTGCATTATTATTGTTATCTTTCTTTTCAATAAAGCCGTTTGACTCTAGTAACGAGTAATGGACATTATAACGGTTGATAGCCCCCTAGGTCCAATAGATGGCCTGGGCTCTTGTACAACAAGGTGTGCCTAAGCCTTGACGTGCAAACACTAACGACATACATTTATTTGTATCCACACTAATGCCGCACAGTTCTCGGTGCGCCTTTACCTTAACTTGGGTGGTTTACCGCTAAGGGCGCATAATTTTTAGCCACCTTAACGCCACACAGTTCTCGACACTACAGGAAATCTACTTGGGTGGGGGGATCATTTCCTAGTTTTCGTTAGATGCATAGATTACAATATTGAGGTATCTGGTGACTGTCTAAACTCCGCCATGCACTGTGTTCTTACTGAAGAGCTCTTCCATTTAATACCCATCACCTATAATAGGGAGATTGAAACAGTTATGATATCCGCCATTTTGCACAGACGGCCATCTTGGATTTGGAATTTTTCATGGTCTGCAGTCTTTTTGCTAGTCAAGCCCTTTCATTTGATACTCATATTGAGAGCGTTGTAAAAAAATATGTAATTGGCCATTTTATGGTTGCAACCATTTGGATTAGGTATTTTTTATAGTATACGGTATTCTACTAGTCAAGCCCTTTAATATGATACCCATATTGAGGGTGTTGCAAAAACTACACTAGCCGACAAATGAAAGTGTACACCTTACTGTAATATAATATTCACAATTATTTTCATGAACAATTTTTTGCATTAATTTTTTATGAAAATATAATTCATTCTATAATATAAACCATATATAGTGTCACACTTTATATAAAGTTCAAAAAACATTCATCAAAATTTTCAACTTCTTATTCAGAATCTCTAGAAAATTTTCGAGTATGTATGCAGTTTTGTAGCCCATTTAATTTTAGTCTAATGAAGTGCAAGTTTCAACCGGCTAAAAAATCCCTCTGATTTTTGAGATTTTTTTTTGGAGACGCATTTACAGTCATGTAAAAAATAATATGGACACGACACTTTGATCTGTTTTGGGTATTTAATGAAGCGGTACGGGCACTACTTACATGTATCGCGCTGCAAATTTGTTGTTCAAAAAAATTGGTATTGTGAAAGGTTATTTTCGTCCTGTTTTTACTTCCGCCCAGAGAAAAATGCAGTGCAA
Organism: Rhagoletis zephyria; assembly: GCF_001687245.7. Classification (NCBI taxonomy): domain Eukaryota; kingdom Metazoa; phylum Arthropoda; class Insecta; order Diptera; family Tephritidae; genus Rhagoletis; species Rhagoletis zephyria. The sequence continues at coordinate 18,767 of NW_016159668.1, forward strand.
TCTAATTGAAAATTATGTGGTGTTAATAATTGTAATAGTAGATTGGCGCTTACATATATGTTAGTGTTTGGCTGAGCTTCTCCTCCGATTTTTGGCGTGCGCCTTGATGTTGTCACACAAAAGGGAGGGTCCTACAGTTTTACGCCGACTCCAAACGGCGATTGTATTTTTATGAGAAGCTGTTTTTTATGGTAGAAATAAACTCGGAGATTTGCCATTGCCTACCGTGGGGCGACAGCTGTTAAGAAAAAACCTTTTTTTCTAAATTTGTTTGCGATGTTGCTTTGAGCAAGGCTTGAACCCAGGCCCTGTGAAGTGGAAGCGCGCATCGCTTACCACTACAGCACAGCGGCCGGTGTTTAAGGTGATAACTGCCGTTTTCTCAGGACACTGTTTCCTGCAAAAGTGAAACGCAACCCTTCTTTTCGTAGCGGTTCTGATACGTTACCGTTAGAAGGAACGGTGGAGCATCTCCTGTGCAATTGTCCAGCGCTGGGTAGGACCAGAAAAAGTTTTTTAGGTAAATTTTTCTTGTGTTGGAAGGTCTAAAAGAATTAAGTGATATTAACCAATTTCAAGCGCTTAAGCTCTTGAACTGGCTGGATTTAAGAAAAAAAATGTGGTTGAAATGCAAGTTGTGGTCTTAAAACGGCAACTAATTTTAGTGCTCATCGGAGTATTTATACCAGCGATGGCCAGAGAGAGCTTTTACTTTGCACGCGATTATACAAAATGTATAGATAGCTTAAAAGAGCTTTGCCCGCGGGCAAGGCGTTGCCCATCACCGACTTATACACGTCACTTCAACCAACCAGCCAACCTACTAAGGGCCGTTTCCTCAAGTAACCTGTTACTTTAAAGCTCACTTTATATTTAAAGGTTGCATTAAAATTTATGATTGTTTCTAAAGTAAAGCTTTTTATTATCGATTTTAAATTGGTTTGCAACCAAGAAGAAACCAAAACCGGTAATAGAAATGCTTAACTTTAGAAATTTTTTTTAGTTTTAATCCAACCTTTAAATATAAAGTGAGCTTTAAATTTAAAGGTTACTTCAGAAAGTGCCCCTAAATCTAATAGCACATTTCCACCAAGAGCTTAAATGCACTTAAAGCTCAGATAAGTTCCATGAATTTTAACATGGAGAGATCGAAGGGTTTATTTCTTACTATTTGTTTTTTAATCGTTTTTATTGCGCTCATGCGTCGATTGAATTTGTTAACGAAAACCATTTTTATTTCATTGCAAAAAATACATGATCTAAATCTAAAAATATATTAGAATGGAAAATCAAATACTATTATTATTTACATAGTTTTCCAGAAAGATTTTGTTTTTCACATTTTTTCTAACTTTCGGTATTTTCCCTAATTTTCATCAATTGTGCCTGTCATTAAATCTTAATCGCTTTTAATTGCTGCAATCCATCCAAAACTTGAGCATAAAATGATCCATTATCCCATTAGACACAATAATGCTATTACATAGAACCATAAGATTTATCTGTGAAATTCATATAGAGAAAAAGTTGGTTGTGCTAACTGCTTTTATTGCCTTCGTAGACATTCATTCACCCATACACATAGTTTTGCCGTAGCTTTGTGTCGCTAGAGAAATCGCTAGCGTTGCATTACAGTAGTGGCCAATTCGAAACAAAAACAAACTTATCTATCATTCAGCGATTCATCCGTCCATCTATCCTTTCCTCCAACGAACCAACAACCTCCTCAACGCTGCATTTCATTTCACCTTCAACTCAAGTGCACTAGCTTTTGTTGTTTTTTCGTTTGGTTTGTGGTTATTTTTGTTGCTGTTGCTAGCAGTCGAGTAGCACTGCACTTGGCTACAACTTGTTAGTAAAGGCACCATTTAAAGAATTTCACATGTCTGCATTTGAATACTCGTAGAAAGATATGAAGCTAACAGATTTTTATTAGTTGCTAAGAGCAAAAATTTAGGTAATAAAAAATCCAGTTTGCTGTTAGCTGACGCTCTGGTTTTTTATGTTTTTTTTTTTTTTTTTGAATATCTAAAATGTTTTAATGATGCTTATTTGCTTGCAATTTCTTTACTTACTTTTTATCCGATTTAATGCTCTTCCTTTAAACAACCTTGTGATTTCGGGTGCACATGAATGTCAGTTATTGGAAAATCTAACATTGAATTGCAGTTGAATTTGTAGTGTGTGTCGTTGGCGTTTACAAGCTGCGTCACAATGCGTATTTGTCGTTGTTTTTTATGTGCACGCATTCGCTGCAGTTCAAGGCGAAAAGTAAAATTAAAATAAAGCCAACTTACAAAACAATTATGTGTGGCGATTGCAATTGAAAGCAGAGCATTCAGGGAATTCAGTCCATGAATTCAGTCGTTTTTTATGAATTGGATTTTCTTCTTCTATTTTATGACGACTTTGAGCGAATTTTAAGAAGCTTTTTATGGCAAAAATATGTGCTTTCGTTTCGTGTGGAGGTAGGTGGCTTACAAGTGCTATAACGGGTCAAAAGTCAGATCTTGGAAAAATTAAAAGCTTAATATTTGAGAAAAATTTGAACTGATTTTAAAAGATTCGTATCGTTATTAAGGGTATTTTTTCTTTTAATTGTTTTTCTCAAATTTTTATATACGAAGTATATAAATATGCATATCAGATGAAAAGAGGTTTAATCGCCTTTACAACGGTATGAGTTTTTTAAAAGTCGGTTGCTATTTTTTTTTAAATATGTTTTTTTTTTATAAAAAAAGTATTTTTTTCCTTTAAATGTGGTTTTTCTCAAATTTTTATATACGAAGTATACAAATATGCATTTCAGAAGAAAGGGGTTTAATCGCCTTTACAACGATACCAATTTTTTAATAATCGGTTAATATTTTTTGGTTTAAAATACTTTTTTATAAACAAAGGTACTTTTTCATTTAAATGCGTTTATTTTTTATTTTTTATATACAAAGTACACAAATATGCATATCGGAAGAAATAGAGTTTAATCGCCTTTACAACAATACCAACCTTTTAACAATCGGTTAGTAATAAGACGTAGTTTCGTTTCAAAACTTAAAATAATTTGCGACAAATCAAAAACATTTTTATTCTCTCCTTGTAGAGATGAATTCAAGTTTTGCAAATGTTCCATCATATCGGTAAAGAACATTAAGTCAGGAAGCCAATTTTCATTCTCCAATTGCGGGTAATGTTCCGATCTTAATTTGCGCATGTATATATAAAAATAATAAAATAAAAAGACAACACAATGGAAAAGAATGTCCGGCAAAGAAATGTGTATTTTAAACAGTAAAAAGAGCCAAAATGTTCTAAGCAAAGAAAAGGTAAAAAGAGCCGCAAAGTAAATAGCCGCATTGGACTTAAGGAGGCGCTTTTGCCCACCGTTGTATTATAGCTATATGCATACATAAGTATGTGCATATCAGTAAATACGCGAACACTTTTTTTTGATATCGTCAGATCTGTACTGTTCGTTAGATTTTACACAATGGGGTATACAATTAAAGAGCTTATTTCAAATCATTTATAATTTAAATCAATTATTTCAACATAAATATCGAACGAAATGGTTTTTGATTCTTAATTATATGTGGAAGGGTTGCCACCTGTTTATAAAGTTAAAGTGAATGTAGTACGTAAATGAATTACTACTATATGTATACATATCAATCAAAATGACTTTGAAAAAACTTTGTTCTCTAACTACCAGTAGGAGGATTGCCACCTGTTTGAAAAATTAAATTAAACTTGAATTAAGCGAATTAGATAATTTGAATATGTGTTCTATTACGGGGGTCAGACGAAAACGGTTTAAGAAGGTTTTAATTTAAAAATATTTTGAACAGTGTTACCACCTGTTTACAAAGTTAAACTGAATGCATAGAATAGGTTAAATGAATTACTATGAAATGGCCTTGAAAGAACTTTATTTCTAAACAGTATGTAGGAGCGTTGCCATCCGTTTACAAAATCCAGATCAACTTAAACTAAGGCATTTAGAAAATTTAAACAAGCACCCCGATATGATTGTTAGACGAAAGAGGTTGTGGTTTACTAACTTAAATTCAATGTGAACAATAGGTTATATGAATTACCACAATATGCATGTCAATCGAAATGGCATTGAAAGACCTTTATTTCTAAACTACATGTAGGAGAGCTGCCACATATTATAAAATTCAAATTCAACTTGAATTACGTATTCTACGTTTAAGATTAGGGGCTGAGGGTTCAACACCGCTCGCAGGTCAAGACGAAGGCACTGGACTGATCCTTGTTTAGTAAAATTCTTAGTGTGCGGTTTTATAGCCCATTCAATTTTAGTACAACAAAGTGAAAGAAAATAATACCACCGTCCGCATAATTTAATTTATCTAATTTAATTTAATTATATTTTATTTTATTTTATTTTATTTTATTTTATTTTATTTTATTTTATTTTATTTTATTTTATGTACTTTACTTCTTTTCTTATTTTATAGTTATTATTTTATTTTTTAATTTTATTTAGTTTTATTTTACTTTGTTTTATTTTATTTACCTTTTAGTTAGATTTTTTGGTCAATTATTTGTGTTTCTATGAGTACCACCAAGCCAATCATCAACCATCACCTTTGACAGGTCAGCTTTTCTGATCTTAAGGGCACCATTTCTCCGAAATCGTCCTACTGACACTGCAAGTTTTCCATTTCACCAGATGACTCTCGTCAACATTTGCCTTTCTTATAAACTTTTCATAGTTTTGCTTAATACATTTTTTACCAGCGCTTCACGATTAATTCTTTGCAGCGTTGCTGTTTGTTCGGTAGCTGCGCTAACATTTCGACCGGTTTTTTGTTTTTAATTATGTACTTGTCTTTATTTCTATGTATGTAGTTCATTCGAGCTTTTGTTTATTTTTATTTACATACTTTCTTCATTCTTCTTTCACCTCCTCGCCTCTAAGTTCGTTCTTACCTTTTTTATATCTACATTCTTATACTTTGTGGCCTGTGGTTTCTTACCTCCATTGCCTCATGCCATGGGTTTACTCAACTTATCGTTTACACTTTTTGTGGTTATTCAAATTGCTATATTGCAATGCATACATACTTATGTACATAAATCCTACTTATATATAGATAAATGCAAATATGTGTGTGGGTTTGTAAGTGTGTACATACGTACATATACACGCCAAGTACCACCTTGTAAGATTGTAATAATAAAATGGAGAAAAGTTCATTTTTTACTTGAAAGAGGGTACGTGAGTTGTGTAGTTGCACCTACAATGTTATCTTTGTTGTAGTTATATTTTTTTATTGCTACTGTGTCAGTTTGGTGATTATATTTGCTGTTTGTTCACCAACATTTGGTATTCGTCATTTGCTATTCATCGCTTGCCATTCAACATTCGCCTTTGTGGTTAACCTCGGGTTAAACAGAAACATGGCTGCATTGGCCTAGTTTTGCTCAGCTTGAAACTCATCACCTGACCGCCCGCATCACAAGAATGTAATAGAAAGAGAGCGGTAAGGAGAGAAACAGCGAGCGAGTGAATGCACCCGACATCCCACACACTATTTTATTTTAAAATAAAATATGTAAATATATTCATATTTCCTTGTCTAGAGCAGGTACAGGCATACTTGCATACATACAAACATTCGCATGAAATTTTGTGCTATTTAATTATGTATGTATGTTAATCTACTCGTTGTCTTCCTCGCTGTCTGTATTGCGACCGTCACGTCACGTCCATTCCCTTGGTGGTGGCAGAGTGTCATCGTACAATTCGTGCAATGCTAAATGTAATGAATACCTTTGCTTCGGTTGGCAGCAGTCAGTGGCAAAACGATCAACTCACTAAGCCAGTTATGGCCATTAAAAGGTGCTATAAAACTTGGTGACTGCACTTGATAGCCGGTCGCTATGATTGCTCTTTTGCGTATAGTAGATTTGTGTGTGCCTGAATATATCCGCATACATACCTTTCTACTAAAGTGAAATAGCTTTCAAGTTTAACAAGAATACGAGATTCAAAATTAGTGCCAAATTGCAAAAAATAAAATATCCCAAAAGTACTTTGTCTGAAAGCAAGCGCTGTGGAATTTTTCAGCAATTTTGAATATCATATTTACTTTATCGAAATTATTATCTTAAAGTGGTTTTATTCACCACTTACTTAATATCCATTTATGATACAGTGTTTACGTACGATTGAAATGCATGGTTTTTTTTTTGGTTTTTGCCATTTACCATAATCCCACGCATAATCAAGAGAGCTTTTTAAAACTCATCGTTAGCATCTGCTAATATTTTCAAATTAACAAGAGCATAACATAGCCTCTAATTGTAAACAAATAACTAACAAAGTGGGTAAACAGCGTCCTATATATGGGTGTGGTATGTACATGTATTAGGGTAGTCCATATGTATGTATCTGTATAAAAAATTTTCTTGAAAATTTGGTGCGAAAATATTGTTTTAATGTATACATCATGTACACATTATCATTCGTAGTATGTCGAGCTTGCAGGTAGCGTGCGGTATGCTCAACCTTTTCCAAGAGCTCTTTGTCCTGGCACCCATACCCGGCGAATAGTGCACTGCTTTGCCAACACGGTAATGGCAATTCACCACAGTTTCCCACTTGTATCTGATCCAGAGCTTTAAGAGTCGCTAGACTGCCTGAGAAAACGCAAATATTACTTATTGCATCCGACTGCTTCTGTCCTTAGGCATTCGACAGCTTACTGTATGGCCGCGAGTTCGGCGTGCAAGCTGCTACAGTGGTCCGATAAGCGGAGTGACTTATTCACATTGATAATCTATGGTAATCTATTTAGACTTTTTTCAGATCACACCTCTGGATTATTTTCTTTGGGGTTATGCGAAGTCAAAAGCCTCCTTCGATAAGCCAGCCACGACTCAAAACTTGGAAGCCAACATTACTCGCATAATTAACGATATACAGGTAGCAGTGCTGGAAAAAGTAATTGAAAATTTAACCTTCCGAATGGACCACTTACAGCGTAGTTGCGACCTACATTTGTATTTTATTTAAAACAAAAAAGTCTATATGGAAATGGTCAAAAGAAAATGTGTAGTAAATTATTATGAAACACAAGTAACTATTAACAGGAAAGAAATGGAAGTGGTTAGCGCTTCTGACTTTGCACATCGATAATGCGGGTTCGATCCCTGCTGAAGTCTAGAAAAAAGAAGTCTGATGAGGAGATGTGGTGATCTCCGAAATGGCTGCTGTAACTTCTACCGCTTAGTCGTTGTTGTTTTTTCATTTTTCCTAACAAAAGAAAGAATGTTACTCATACGCCATGTATGAACTATTAATTAAATCATATGGGAGGTTGCATGAGAAAGTGAACCTTAGTGCAAAAAATTTTGATTTTATAAAACTAACAAACGCGTGGGGGAGACATTTGTAAACATCTTGAATCAAACCAAAAGTAACAAATGAAAGCTTTAAAATCCATTTTCATTACTTTTTTTACGTTTGGAAATCAAGTTCTAAGTAAATTTTTTGAATGAGTTCCAAATTGGTGTTGCTCATTTTATCCATACAAAAATAGTTGTCGAACATACTTTGTATGGAAGAACCTGCCTTAAAAAAATTTTCTAGCAATTTTAAACTTGCACTTTGTTATACTACAGCGGCCGCTGTGGTATAGTGGTAAGCAGTGCGCGCTTCCACTCCGCAACGCCTGGGTTCAAACACTGGTCCAAGCAACATCGCAAAAAAAATGTAGAAAAAGGGTTTTTTCTTAACAGCGATCGCCCCTCGGCAGGCAATGGCAAACCTCCGAGTGTATTTCTGAAATGAAAAAAAAAACAGCGGTTCATAAAAATATAATGGCCGTTCGGAATCGGCGTAAAACTGTAGGTCCCTCCCCTTTGGGTGACAACATCAGTGCGCACGCCTCAAATCGGAGGAGAACGGAATCTCTTCATGTTGATTTTACGTATATCATGCAAAATAAATGTACCTTACCAAAACCCAGATAATCCTGACAGTTATTTTTTTTATTCAAATTCAAATTCAAAAACTGTATATGGTCATACACAAAAAGGAGATGAGGGTTAAGTGACATGTTTACCAGTTTTGGTTTTTCTCTTTTCTTTATTTAATGTTTATAGTTTTTCTGTAAAAGTCTAGCGCATTACATAACTAGCAACACATAAATCCACGTTTCAAACTCCGAACAAAAATTATAAAAATTAAACAAACTTTAACAATTACACCAAAACTTTTAAACTTTTTATTTAGAATTTTAAGAAATATTATACTTAGGTATGCAGTTTTATAGCGGATTAAATTTAAGTAGGTAAAAGTGAAAATTTCAATACGCTAGGAAATCGCGTTGATTTTTAATAATTTTTTTTTGGCTGACGGTGTTAGGCATTTTCTTGATATAAAATGCACTTTCGTAAGATAATAGCCCAGTTATGCATACTTTGTACTGCTGTACCATCTTTACGTAGAAACCAAAAGCCAACAGACTTTGACATGTGAAGTGCTATGCTTTGGGTAACCGCTTACACGCAAAGCTCATTTAACAGATTCCTTGTGTGACAACTCGCAGGCCACGCCAAGTATGCATAACTGAGCTACAAAACGTGAGTGAATTGAATCTCTACTTGGCTTCTAATATTTTTTATAAATAATCTTCAATGTGAACCACACTAAAGGCTCTTTTTCATATAAAAATTCGTACATGTCCCACCCGTGACAAACCTTGTCCCACCCATGACAGAGGAATAGCGACTATTTTTTTTATTTCAAGACATCAAGTTCACACAGAAAAGTCAAATAAATTCGCAGTTTCCATAAAGTATATCTGGTTCTTTTTTTGTCCCACCCGTGACAGAATAAATAATTAAGATTTTTCCCATATAAAAGTAAGTTGGTATTTTTTTTTGTATTTAGTAATAACTCATAATAGTGATTTAGTTTATTTATAAATACTAAAATTAAAAAAAAAAAACACATTTTTACTGTACAAATGCCCCATCCGTGACATGGGGAATACCCCATATGTATATTTGTGTGGAAATTATTACAAATTTTCAATCAATTTTCTTTGTTGATAGTTTCATGTTTTTCTAAAAGAATAGGATTTTTACACCAATCAAAATAATTTAAAAAAAGTCTTTTACTTTTAAATCTTTCCCCTGTTAAAGTTTGCATTTTCTTTATTCACAATGCAAACTCAAAATGCGAATATCTTGCGAAAATGACCTGATCTAGAAAAACTGTATACAGGGCCGTAATGTACGACCCAAAATTAAGTTAACGTGTTTCGGCGTTTTTTGTGTCATTTTAGTTAACCTATAGTGTTATTTTCTATCAGAAGCTTATTCTTGAAGGAAATCTGAATTTATAAAAAGTGTTACCTCCTTAATGTAATTTTTAGCTGTATTTACACGTATTATAAGCAATTACGCAAGCGCATCTACACAGCTTGAATTTTAATAGGAGCTCATAATATTTAAAATTCCTCTTAAGTAATGTACAAATAAGCACTTAACTAAATAAGTATGTGCGAACTAAATTAAAAGTAGCAATAATTCAATGTATTTGTTTTAATGTACCTAAATATGAATGTATGTATGTATGTGGGTTCCTTCCAAAAATACACTTACATAGTATGTATGCATATACAAATGATTAAAACAACTCTTATTTACATAGAAAGTCACACAACATTAAAATTTAAAATAAATGCAACAATAAATGCAACAACAACCACACGCTCGCCCAGTTACACTTACGCAGGATACAGAGAAGCGCGAATTCCACTAATACAAAACAGTTGTAACAAGTGCTAAATAAAATTTTTACTTGTACCTACCGAAATTATGCACTCAATGAAACACATGTAGTTTAATTTCCACGCTCGAAGTTGTGCGCATATGTTTTTCCTTAATGTATGCATGTATGTATTAACCCAGTAGAAATCTTAAGCATACAACAACGCTGTTGGTGGCATGAGCTTGCTGCTGTGTATACATGCCAGTATAAATGAACCTTCATTTCCATTTAACACGCGTGGTTTCTCAAAACGTAAATCAGCAAAAAA
>NW_016159668.1:30349-47601 GCF_001687245.7 Rhagoletis zephyria
CGCGTTTAATTCGGCCGAAAAATTTTTCCGAGCCAAAAGAAAAAGTACGTGTCTCATTATTTGGACCAACAAACAATGTATTTGAGTTTGGTCGAAATTAAAAATCATGCTCGTACCTGACCGGTTGTCTGGAAATGGAAAGCATCATAATAAATTCTATAATTCCGATGGAAAGACAGTACCGTATGAGGAGTGATACACCCTAATATTCATATATGTTGTAAAAATATTTTCATACATACAGAGTATTTTTAAGTATTTATTAAGTCACTTCATACCTCATTTGCATCTGTATATCGTTCTATCGTCGAAAACTAAAGACACAACCGTTTACCTTTCGCTGATGGAGTTGAACGAATAATCGGCGTAACGTTTAAGCACAAGAGCTGTGAAGTGACTAATGTCACTTTCAAAATAACCGACTCACATGTAGTTAGTTTTGTATCTGCACATCAAACGCCCTACCCGAAGGCTCTTGTACCGGGCATATTATTAAACTTATAATGGAAATATTTTTTTTTGTGGTCCTCGGCGATCAATTTTAAATCCCTTCCGAAAAATTCAATATAGAACAATTTATTTTTACCCTATTAAAAAATTATAAATATACATATATTAAACAAAAACAACAAAAAGTCACACGCTACAATTCATTGGAAAGGCTCAGCATAGAGTTTGCTATACTTTTATTACTGCATATTTGATTCCAATAGCTACATATGTGTGAGTCTATGTATGCATTTATGTGATGTTTGTAATTATTTGTCTTGTATAATTGCTGCAAAAATATGTAAAAAATGTTCGCCTATTTTGCATAACTATTCATGCCCTCTGGGGCAGGTCGATGCCACGCCAGTGAGGAAAAAAGAAATACTGCATGTGTAATTGTTGCTCTGCTAAGTATTATCTCTTCTTCTTTGAATTATCTCGTGGATGTGAAATCATTTGCCTCTCCACAAACAAAATCTTCATATACAGGGTGTCTAATGGCGACAGATCTTAAATACTGCGACTTAAACAATCGTTCAATTTGCAGTCATTTTTATTGTTTTTTTTTTTTATTTTTATTTTTTTTTTAATATTGTTCTTGCTATAACTTTATAACAAACGTCGTGAAATTCAACAAGTTTTAAGCTTTTTAACATGAGTTTATTAAGAAATTTTGGTATAATAGTGGTTTCTTCCACAAAGCAAGTGCTATTAATAAAATCTTAACTTGAACAACTTTGTCTATGTCCAAAATAAAGGTATCCACGTAAACTTCAAAATTTTAAACGGATACCTAGGGGTCGCTGCAAGAGTTTGAAAATTTGTTTAAAATCGCAAAAATTCGGAAAAATTTTGGCTTGCAATGTGATAAATTTGACATATTATTGAAACTTATTCATATAAATTCATAAACTCGCTGGATTATTGCTGGCAAAGTCTATTTTGTCGAATTTCTGCTATAAAAAAGATAAATTTAGCGACCGCAGTTTTTTTTCGAAATTTTGAAATTTTCGTGAATTGTTTTCGCCCATAATGTCGATATTTTAACAAAAAACTCTATTAATAACAGAAAATAATTTTTAGTAACAATTAAAGATTAAGTACTTTTTAGTTAATTAAGAATAATATATAATGCCTCGTATTATTTTAAGGCCTCTTTTGACTTATTTTACGAATACGAAGTAGTCATAGTGACTTCCGAGATACGAGGTTTTGCCAAAGTACTGTCGATATGTATGCATGTACGGGAGGGAGGTATTCAATAAGTAAATCCAAGTTATAACATCCACATTAGTAAACTGATATTTTTGTATCATCAATCTTAAAAAGGCTTTCCCGCAAATGCTTATCATCTGTTCATTTGTTCAGTTTTGGCAGATTTCGAAAGTAAATTGTGCTTCGTATTTAACATGTAAGCTTTGTGTACTATAAAGTAATTTCTTTGAACAAAAACAATAAGTGAAAGCGAAGTCAAGTCACAATATACCGATGAGACCAGCCTCTTTTCTGTGTGAATTGTCCCCTAAGAAGACCATAGCGGGTCTGCCGGCTAAAATTGTCACTGCGATAATTTTGTTAAATTCATAACCCATACCTATTACCTAGAAAATGGCAAACCAAACAAGGGAAAATATTTTGTCAATTTATGGAATGGTTCAAGACTCGTCATATCCTCGAAATTGAAGCATCAGTGATTCCCAATTTTTAAAAAGTGCTCAAACAAAAGATCTCAACAAATAACAAAAACAAATATTATCTACATAATTCATACTGTCGATCTTAATGTGCTCCATGAAGTTAATTGTGAATCTATGAATTCGTTTCTCTTCACTTATTTATCATACTTAGTGAAAACTGTTAATGTAGCGGAGCACATATTGGCTTAGCCATACAGAGTCAAAGGTTAAGTTGTTTTAACCCACCCTGCAACGAAAAAAATATGGCTTGCATACATACCTCACGCATTCCTACTTATGTATATTATACATATATGTACAAGATATATTTGTAGGGCTTTCACGCTGTGGTATTGTTTTCGAAATGAGTTCAACACTTTTTATTTGCGGTTTAGCTTAGTTTAATTGATGTTTACGGTTTTGCTTTCGACGCCGTCTCTACTAAAATGTGGTATCAGCAAGCCAAACGATAACAACAACAAATGAAATTACACACACGTCATTTACGCTGTTTTGTCCGTTGGTGTTAGCGTTAGCCCTACTGATGTTTTATTACAAATTAACTCATTCACTCTAATTTATACAATTTTACCAGATTCAATATCTGTTTCTTAATTAAGTTCTTAATTAATTCTTTTTTTTTGTACCTTAATGGCATACACAAATTGATGGTAGCTTATAATAGGCATATAAAATATAATAAGACGACTTCAACTGTTTTATTTTTTCAGTTTCCGCTATTGTTGAATACGATTATGTGGCCAAAGAACCCGATGAGCTGGACTTAGTCAAAGGTGCTCTTGTACATAACATTAAACAGATGCCGGGTGGCTGGTGGGAAGGCACGCTACAATCTACAGGGGAAACCGGCATGTTTCCTGATAATTTTGTGCGAGTTATTGATAACAGCGACGAAAATATAGTCACAATGAGGTTTGTATTGTTCTGTCCGTTTTGAGTGCTGTACTTACATATGTATGTATGTGATAAGAAAACAAAAAAAAAATTGAAAAGTTCTTTTCGCTGTTACTGTTTAAAATTTTGATACGTAGCACATAGCCATTTTAACTTTTAGTGTTGGAAATTTATAATTTTCAAAAAAAAAAAAGATTTTATAAATGCACCACACTCTTTTCTTATCACATGAAAACATGCTCGGTATACAACGGTTTTCTGATTTTCTCTAATCCGCAACATTCACTTTCAGGGACAAAGCAGCAACAGCCAATCGGCGCTGTAAAGTCATCTTCAGCTACACACAAGTGAATGACGACGAACTGTCGCTGGCCGTGGGTGATGTCATTGAATTCCTTGGGGAGGTTTGTATATACGCACATACATATACAGCACAAAAACTAGAACATAATAGTCAGCAAGTCAGCCATAATGTAGCCACAAAAACTATTGCAAAATATTTACGTCACTTGGACATGATTTTAACTGCCCAGCGAACCATTTTGTTTGATATCAATTTGAGACTTATTTGATATTAAATCGATCGATGTAGAGAACAAAGGTGGCGCCCATCTCATACCGTTATTCCGTTCTTAGTGAATTTGACACACTTATACAACTTGTTTACGTTTTTCTCGCAAAATTTCTTCTTGTTCTTGTTCTTGTATGCTTGCTGGTGTTTTGACATTTATTTTTAAAAATCCTCTTCGATGGGCGCAATCTTGTATTCTATCATCCTTGGTACTAAATAGTTTGCTAAACTCTCCAACTTTAATTCTCAGCAGCATTGCAACAAGCGGATTATGGCGTTCACAACTAAAGAGGCGCTTTTTAAAGTAAGATTTTTAGTTATGAAGTTGAAAAATTGTCAATTCTACACTTGACTTCAAAGAAATTTCTCCTTATTTAAATTTTCCCATTTTCCCTCAAAAATTAAAGGTTATGTTTCACCGCTACTCACAGAAAGTTGTTAATAATGTCTAAAATATTTCTTAACTTAAGGACAAAAGGTTTGAGCAAATGGTAAGGNAAACCTTTTTGTTTGATATCAATTTGAGACTTATTTGATATTAAATCGATCGATGTAGAGAACAAAGATGGCGCCCATCTCGTACCGCTATTCCGCTCTCAGTTTACGTTTCCTGTTTACGTTTTTCTTACAAAATTTCTTCTTTTTCATGTTCTTGTATGCTTGCTGGTGTTTTGACATTTATTCTCAAAAATCCTCTTCGATGGGCGCCATCTTGTATTCTATCATCCTTGATATTAAATAGCTTGCTAAACTCTCCAACTTTAATTCTCAGCAGCATTGCAACAAGCGGATTATGGCGTTCACAACTAAAGAGGCGCTTTTTAAAGTAAGATTTTTAGTTATGAAGTTGAAAAATTGTCAATTCTACACTTGACTTCAAAGAAATTTCTCCTTATTTAAATTTTCCCATTTTCCCTCAAAAATTAAAGGTTATGTTTCACCGCTACTCACAGAAAGTTGTTAATAATGTCTAAAATATTTCTTAACTTAAGGACAAAAGGTTTGAGCAAATGGTAAGGAATGTTGCAACTCAACTTGAGAATTAAGAGTTTATCAAACGTTGGAGAATAATTTTTCTTGTGTTTGTTGGGTGCATGCTCTAAATATTTGTGTTAGGGTGGAGAGCCTTAGTAAAACCCCTGCAGGGAAAGCTACTAGTTGTGAACTAGTATGCTACCAGTATATTTATTTCTTTATTTTATATTCATGCCTTTTGTCGTAATTTGTAAATTGTATTTTGTATGGTATTTGCGTATTTAGGTTTTTTCCAAATGAAATGAAATTTTCAATTTTTGTTTTTATGTATTTAAATGGAAATAATTGACTTACTTTAATTACCTCCAAGATAATTCGAACCTGAGATCTCAGAACCAAAATCGGTAGTCTNTAAATGGTTAATCTCTAATGGTAAGGAATGTTGCAACTCAACTTGAGAATTAAGAGTTTAATAAACGTTGGAGAATATTTTTTCTTGTGTTTGTTGGGTGCATGCTCTAAATATTTGTGTTAGGGTGGAGAGCCTTAGTAAAACCCCTGCAGGGATAGCTACTAGTTGTGAACTACTATGCTACCAGTATTTTTATTTCTTTATTTTATATTCATGCCTTTTGTCGTAATTTGTAAATTGTGTTTTGTATGGTATTTGCGTATTTAGGTTTTTTCCAAATGAAATGAAATTTTCAATTTTTGTTTTTATGTATTTAAATGGAAATAATTGACTTACTTTAATTACCTCCAAGATAATTCGAACCTGAGATCTCAGAACCAAAATCGGTAGTCTTCACTCAAGGCCACAGCCGACATTTTTGAGCAAAGCAAATTCAAAAAAGACATGTCGCTGATCGCTTAAGTTGTTCGAAATCGTCGAAATGATAGGCCGTCGTTTTAGCGCATACTAGTTTATGAACTGGTATGTTTACTAGCTGGTTTGGCATTGCACTGCGGAGAACTGGTATAATTATAGTCCATGACGCACTGGCATGACTTCCCCATTGAAAATCAGGTTTCGAACTAGAATTTCTACCAAGTAGTTTAAATTTTTTCTACGAGAAACTGGTATAATTATAGTTCAGAACGAACTGGTACGACTTTCATCCTTAAATAATAGTTCATGAACGGGAATTTGTGCACAGTAGTTCAGCTATTCACTGCAGGGACTTTACTACATTT
Organism: Rhagoletis zephyria; assembly: GCF_001687245.7. NCBI lineage: Eukaryota > Metazoa > Arthropoda > Insecta > Diptera > Tephritidae > Rhagoletis > Rhagoletis zephyria. The sequence goes on from NW_016159668.1 coordinate 36,170, forward strand.
CTGGCTGTGGCTGGCTCATTTCACACACACACACATACTTATAATTTTCCACGCTTTCTTATTCTTATGCTTTTCTTTATCACTATACGCCATTTAGGTCGAGGAAGGCTGGTGGCGTGGACGTTTAAAAAACAAAATCGGCGTATTTCCATCGAATTTCGTTACTGTCATCGAGCCATCACCTATTTTGGCCAGTAAACGACCAGCAGCCGGTCCTGCTGCCACATCAACCGTAAAAGCAGCTGCGACAGTCGCAGCGTCAAGCGCAGCTGCATCAGCGCTTGAGAAGTCGAGCGTTGGCGCCAGTAGCTCTACATCATCGACTAGCACAAACACCGTAACCGCCAGTTCAACATCAACGAAGAAAATGAATCGTATTAGTTTTCACAGTTCCAAAGAGGATCTGTTGAATAGCAGTAACATCAGCAGCAGCAGTGGCAGCAATTTCGTTGCGGCAACAAGCACAAACAACACGTCTGTGGATGATGTTGCACCATCGTTGCCACCGAAACCGCAACGGGAATACTGTCGCGTCGAATATCCGTATACACCACAAAACGACGATGAGCTGGAATTGAAAGTGGGGGAAATCATCACGATCATCAGCATGGAATTGCCGGATAAGGGCTGGTGGAAGGGCGAACTACACGGCAAAGTTGGTGTATTTCCAGACAACTTTGTCAAACTGTTAGACGGTATGTAGTCAAGAAATTTCTATAGCGTTTGCGTGATGAAAGTGTGCTATTTGGTATTCTTTTTACATATACATAAATAAGTGTGTGTTTTTGTGATGCATTTCATTGTATAGTGAAAATCTAATTATGAGGTACTTTTCAGAGGAATGTGCAAGAACGTTTATTTAGGTATAAATATAAAAATTTGCTCAGCGAAGGAAATGTTTAGATATCTGTATATATGATGAGGTTTGATAAACTGACAGTTGTCTCTCTCGCACCGCTCCTAACCTTGTATTATCGAATCATGATCTGTACATATGTATGTATGTACATAAATATAGCATCGATGGAAGCTAGGAAAACATTAAGCTCAGTCCTAAACAAAAAATTGACTAATTTGCATCTAATGTAAACGAAGAATATCCAAAAAGAGAATTGAGTCCAATAAATGTATATTAATTAAATTTAAATAACAGAGTTTGGCGCGGTTTATATTTATGGTAAGAGAGAGGTTTTCATTGGAAAATTGTATCAAGCAATACATCAATTCTTTTCGTAGTAATATTCCTACCTTTGCAGCTTTACTAGAAAGGGAAAGAGCTATGAATATTTAGGACAAACGATTTCATTCACTTAATTTATTCACAGTCTACTGAGCGCAGTAGTAGATATTTTTTTAATTGCTAAAGAGACTGTCAGACCTGCATATCTCTATGTCAATAGAATACTTATAGATTCGTTAAGTCAAGTCCAGTTGTTGACTTAACAAATCAAGTTCTTCAACTGCTGGTACCGCGATACAGATTTTTGCTCGAACCCCATCATATTTTGCAGTGGATACAAATATTTTTTATGATCATAACAAATTACACGTTCTAGTTTTCCTCTACATGTTTAAAATATGCGATATTTTCCGGCCGGAAATGGAATTGAATTGCATGGAACAGTTCTGTAAAGCTCTCCTGTTTTTCTAGATCGAGTGTGATAGGAAACCCCATTGAGACGCTACATAGAAAGTAAAGCGCGTTTATTGCAGCAACTTTACTCCGGGTCTAGAAAGCACTTTAAGTTGCATTTCTTGCATGTTTGAATGTGGGCTACACCCCTTTTTAGTATAACAATATTCTTCAAAACTAAATATGCAGTCATTAAATCGTATATTTAAAATGTTAAGGTTTACTTGGTGTCAATACTAATAAGTAGAAGCTATTACAATACAAGAATGCAAAGATTTTTTAAACCGAAAAGTTTATTATTTTGTCTGTACAGATATTTTTTCATTATGAGCCACTTGAAATACCAGTATAGAAGCTACTATAAACAATGCAAAGACTCACAACAAAAACGATATAACAAACATTTTTATTTGCATTTGTAAACAATTTCGTATGTAAATGCTGACAATTCAAAATGTAAATGCACATTCTTCAATTATTAGCCAATCGACAAACACAACATACCTTTATTTTACTTACAAACGCACAGGTATGCACGTCCATATATGACAATATACTCGTATATCTGTGTACCTATGTATGTAAGCCTCACACCTTCGTAAAATATCATCACATCATTCTTACAAACACATAAATTCACATGCAGCCATACATTTTTACATTTTTACAAAACGCAAGATATGGCATTCATCTTATCCACTCGACGCACAGTAGTTTAAAGCAAGGAAAAGGTTCCAAAAAATAAGTTTCACAGAACAAAATCATCAATAAAACTCTTGTAATAGAGTCGAATATGGAGGCGTGAGTAGTTTACTTTGAATTTCATGCTTAAGTCTAGGTATTACGGTCAATTAATTTAAGGAACTTCACCGATATGGGGTGCTTTTGTATTTTTGGATTTGTAAAGTAGATTGGCTGCAATGCATTTTTATTTCGGGACTTTTCGAAATGTTTTCTAACCACTAGAATTTTTTTGAGAAAACTATATGCAAAAGTAGGCAGAATGATCAAAGACCTAACAACAAATCAAGGTATTTGAAGGTCCAATAAACGAGATTAAACAAGATTAGATCGCTGTTCGTTAGATCGTCACTTGGCCACAGGGAACCATCAGCACTACGCAGGACGCAGTGGATGAAGCAATTGACATGCCTATCAGAGCTGGGTAAATCAGCATTGAGCGGAGTTATCGCTCTTCTAAATAAATATTCGTCACTTAGTTTACACTCAGAGTAAAAAACTGAAGATTTAGAAGGAGAACAGCGCACATCAACCTTATTCCTCTTAACAGCTCTACAGTATAAACCAGCTCTACAGCGCTCAACAGCTTTATAGCACTAATCAACTCTAGCGCTAACATCTTACTGAGCTGACTCATTAAAATGAGGGTATACACGCGAAAATTCACTGAGTTACCCGGCCCTAATTGTAACACAGCGCTTCGCAAAGCTAATGGATGCCTTCTAATGTCTTTAGAATATCATCTAATAGTGAGGCTTAAATGCTCTCAGTAAGGGAAGCAGTTCCTAGTTGGCTGCTACCGTCGCGAGCACCTGAACAAGCACTTGCTAGCAGTTTCTACTTAGCGCATCAGAAGGCATCTCCAGAAAATGAAAGACGAGATCCAACGCTACGTTCAATAACCGCTGTACATTACGCTCTATAGACAGGCAATCAACGACATTCACAGAAATACCAACATCACCACCAACTGTTGTTCCGTAAATGCCGTCATTTAAATTTAACCACAACTAATTGCAAAAGAAGAGCTTCAGCTGCCTCTAGAGATCGGGTTATTCTGGCATACCCGGATACTGTAGCTAGCAAAACTCCTACTTTTACGGACTCGTTACCGCCTACCGTTAGTTGAGCTTTACCACAACGATTTAAAGACTAGGTAATCTAGGCAGGGTTGGCATAAAATTGGAATACAATTTTGAAGATATTGCGGGAGAGGTGGCTTAGTAAACCAAGTTGTAAAAATATAGGCCTCCGCAGGGATGAAACTACTGTGCGACATCTGAGTTGGTTTTGTTTTTATTAAAGACATAGGCCAGGTGAAGAGAAGAAATAGCGTGATGCATTTTTTATACACATAAATGCAAATGATGTTTGCTTAAGCGCACTCATAAAATTAAATTTTAAGGATGCACTTATTGAGATTTTGTAGTGTGAAGTTTATTTCAATATTTTTATTTTTTTTTGTATTCGTATTCGTCAAATCGTTGACTTGAAAATACATAATTCATGAGTCCACCGTAGGCACATCGTCAAGCAAATACATACAGTGACTCAAACAAGTGACTACGTGTTGATTTTTTGTAAGTACTCGTAATGTTTGTCAGGATATTTTTTTTTGTTATTTTTCTATAAAAATATCGTCCAAGCTTTAACCAAAACCATATAAATCACAGTTACTTTATAGAAAATTTAGCAAAATTCAAGAAATTTTTGTCAAAGTTTCAACTTTTTAATCTGAATCTTTAGAACATTTTTGGGTAGGCAGTTTTACAGCCCATAAAATTTTACTCTAATGGAGTGCAAATTTCAAAAAGCTAAAAATTTTGTTGTTTGTAGTAGTTGTTTTTTGAGCATTTTTTTGGTGACGGATTTTTGCACTTTTTTGAACATAATCAAGAATTTCTTATTAAATAAAGTGCGTTAGCAACATTTCAAAAAACCAACGTCCGTTTTTTTAAATTGGTTATATAAAAAAACCTCAAAAGCAGTCTCAAAAATCAACGCGATTTTTTGACCATTTGAAACTTGCACTTCATTGGACTAAAATTGTATGGGCTATAAAATATAAAACTGCATACCCAAAAATGCTCTAAAGATTTATATTGAAAATGTTGAAGTTTTGATGAAAATTTGTTGAATTTTCCTAAATTTTGTATAAAATTTGAAACTGTGATTTATATGGTTTTGGTTAAAGATTGGGCGGTATTTTTTATATAAAAATAAAATAAAAAATTTAGCCCGAAAAATATTACAAATGTTTAACAAAAAATCAACACGTGGTCATTTGTTTGAGTCACTGTATATTCTTACATACTAACTTACGTACATATATTGGTAAATATTTGTGAAAGTACTCCATCATATAAAATTTTACCTTTACCTATGCACATCTACATATGTATAGTACTTATACTCCTATACAAATTTGTTTTTTGTTCTACTTGCATTGAAGTACTAATAAACACTACACATTTTCCTTTTCTTATACTTACATTTTATAAACTTTTACTCGCTGAATATACTCGTATGTACATATGCACACACACAACAACAACAACAACAACTACTAAAACAACTAAAAAAAAAAATACAATATATCTTTGGTTGGCGATTTATTCTTCGTTCTTCGTCACATTTGGNTCGCTCGCTGTAGTAGCGAATAGCGTGCAAGAGAAGTATCATCAGTTGCTCATCGTAGACTGTTGGCTGGTTTGGATTTTTATTTCGATATATTTTTTACGATATACCCATAAGATCCCCATATATTTTGAGCAATACAAATTTTTAGTTTGTTTACTAAGCAAATGTTTATTTTTTTTTGGCTTTTGCAAATTAATTAAGTTTTCTTCAAGGAGGATTGTTTAAAAAAAATACATATACATATATGGTATACTAGCCGGCCACGGATGCGCGAGGCTTCGCTACGCGCTGAATGTATGCATATGAATGTACATTTACGTATTTGGAGAAAGAAACCATATGTCATCATGTACTTCGTTTATTATATACATACATAAAAGATCTCGTCTAAATCCGTTCAGTGGCATGATTAAAATATCTCGCCTTTCCTTTATACTATGTATAGAAGATATTAACTTTAAATAGGTGGCAACCCTACTTACAAAATAATAAAGGTCTTGTACAAGCGAGGGCCATGTACCTTCATTTAATATCTCATTTTGTAATCCTATGAACGGCGAAATCTTTTAACTTTTTAATAGGTGGCAACCCTACTCAGAAAAATAAAACATTATTGTGCATGTAGAGGCTAAATCTTTTCGTTTAACAGTGATGGCACAGGAGTGATGCATACGCTTGTTATGATTTAATATAGTAATTTTATTAATAGGTGGCAACCATATTAAAAACAATATTAGTGCTTTTCTAGAGGCCAACCCCGTTCATTTAACAACATATCTTTTGTACTCCAAGGAACGTTGCGGATCTTGTAGTTTTTTAGTAAACAAATCCTTCTCCTGTCGATACAGAGTGTATTAGAGAAAATCTCGTCAAAATCCGTTTAGTAGTTTTCGAGAATATCGCGTACAAAGAATCTCTACTTTCCTTTATACTATGTATAGATGGTTTATGAAAATATCCCTTTTCCCTTACAGTAAACCTTTTAGTGTGGGCAACAGTGATCTTTTTCAAATAAGGCAGATCGGAATATGCGCTTCTTGGGGAGACAATACTTGTAATAATTGTACCATGCACTGAACTCAATAGTCACGTTTTTGAATTTGGAAAAGTCTTACATATTTTTATAACCGTTTTTATGAAGTTACTGGAAAAGCTAATTGAAATTTATGACGTCGTAAGAAATAAAATTAGTGTTGAAAAGTTGCCCACATTGGAACAGTGTGCTCAAAAAAAAAAAAAATTATTGAAGATAAATATGCCTCTTTTAAAACAATAAAAATTAATAAAAAAATAATTTAAAAAGGAAATAAAAAGAAAATAAGTTCCTAAAAATTACGTCACAATAAAATATAAAAAAAATGATATTAATTAAAAAAGAGAACAGAATTAATTAAAACAAGAAAAATAAGTTTCTAAAAATTAAATCTTGAATAAAAAAATATTTTTCTTGTTAAAACAATAAAATCTTAATTAAAAAAGAAGAATAAAACAGGTTTGTAAACATTAAAAAATTAAAATAAAATATATAAATTTGTTTTAAAACAATGAAATCTAAAAATTTAAAAAAAAATAATAATGTAACTAAAAATAAAAAAAGTACTATAAGAATATTATTTTACTTGTTATTTTACTGTTCAAAAGAAACAACAATTTTTTCATTAAAATCAGCCTCAAGCTCAATAAAAATTGTTGAATATAATTGTTATAAGGCCATAAAATAACAAAAATTGAATAAAACTATAAAAAGAAAAAAAAAATTATAAAAAGAAAAAAATAATTATAAAAAGAAACAAATAACTAGTTAGAAACCTATAAAAATTTGATGATGTCTCTTTTTAAAACCATAAAAACTAAGAACTAAAATAAAACAAGTAATTTTTAAACAAAAAAAAAAAACGATTTCAATTCTCATATACAAATTTAAGTTTATCGTCAATTTCTTCATGATCCAATGGTCGGATTTGAACCAAATTAATATGGGACCAAAGTTATGCGGTAACATACATAAAAACAAAATATATTCCGACGAATTGATAACCTTCCCTTCCTTCCTTCCTTCCTTTTGTGAAGTCGGTTAAAAATAAATGACAACGGTATTTAGAAAAAAAAAACAAAAACAATAGTAATTAAATTTAAAGAGAGCAGAATGGATTAAGAGAAGAAGAAATACAAGTCTCTAAAAAAACAATAGAATCTAAATTAAAAACGAAAAATAAAATCATTTTCTAAAAATTAAAGAAAAATACACAAATTTCTGCTTAAAACAATAAAATCTAAAAATTAAAAGAAAATTAAATAATAAAAAAAAATAGTAAGTTGAAAAAATAATAATTAATAAAAACGAACTAATTGAGAAAGGAAAATGATATTCCGCTGACTGTTAGAGCAGCGCGAGCAAGTGCTTTTTATCAAAAGAGCTCTTCACCATGAAAGATGGCAATGGAGCTTTTTTGTGAGACTTTCGTGCCAAAATTTTGCTAAATCTCTTGCTTACTGTCTTTCAATTGTCTTACAAAAACTGCACTCCGCCACACTACTAGAGGAAGTGCTGTGGGAGAGTAGCACCTTTATCGCAGCCCTCCATACGCTCACTACTTCCGTCTGAAAAATGCTGCAGTAGTTACACAGCTTATAGGCTTTGTTGAGACCAAGTTCCAGGCAGACGACTGTCACCCCTACGCCTTTATCCACCTCCGATCCGTCTATATAGACATTTACCGAGCCAGCACTGCTTATGCCCTCACGCCAGCCTTCGACCTCTATAATGGCTTCGAAGTTGCGCCCAAAGGTGCAGATCCAGATCATGTAAAGTTCACGCTATATTACTGTGTCTGTAGGAGCTGCATATGCTCCATAGCATACAGATTGGCGGTAGTTTTTGACGCTAAATTCCTTACAGGTAGGTCCGCCGGCAAGAGATCAACAAGGTGTAAAGTGTTGTCGTTGGCTTAGACCTTGTATTTCCTAGTGAAGAGTACCCGATCTGTCTTTTCCGTGTTAATACTTAGCTCACTTTAGAGGATAATGTGAGAGTCTTTTCTTGGAGTATTAACTCACCTTATATGCAAGACAGCAGTTCCGACTTTTTCGGATTAGTACACTGCAGTCAAATTTTCGCGATCGACGAATAGAACTCGAACAGAGCAACCTCCAGGATTTTCATGACCGTTGATGAGAAATTGATTATAACACCGCAAACACAATAAAAAGACACGCGTCGTATTTATAACCATTTCTACGACAGCGCATGAGTTAGGATAGTTTATGAGACAGCCCTGAGTTAATACAAAGTTGGGATAATTCATCAAGTTAGAGATAGCCTTTGCGACGACGTTCAAGATAGGATAGATTGACCGCTATTAACCAGATGCGATAAAGTACGAGTAGTCTCGGGTGAGCGACTGATGGCTGGTCAATTTTGACAATACTAACAGCTAACTGTAATAGCCACTCCTGAAAACCCCATTCTTTTGACGCTTTGAAAACGATGAGATTACAAAAAAAATATGAATCTATTTACTGTCACTTTAGACATCTTAATTTTGTAATTCGCACGATTTCGGAGAATTGATCATAACATGAAGTCGGCTCTTACATGTATCTCCTAAACAATAAGCAAGCCAAAATCTACAAAGTATAGGTGTAACTAATGTTCAAAATATCTAAGTATTTATTTAGAAATGTTTGCCATTTGAACCTTCCCCATTTTTTTTGCATGCATTCGCCTACTTGCATGCATGAACTTTCAATTGAATACTCCGTTGTATGGCATACAACTCCTGTCGCTTAAAGAGTCTTCCATATTTTTTAGTACAATCGCAAATAAATACTCTTTAAATCATGAACTCGCCTTGGCACGCTGGCAAAGTGACTGCTAAAAACGCTAAAGCATTGAGTAGATGTAGGAAATCATTTGCTATTTTGTATGCATTTTTTTATATTTTTATATTTTTCGTTTTAAATTTTGCTTGCGAATGTCTGACATTTTAATGTTGCACCTCAATTCGTTGCTGTATATTTATGCTGCATGCAGATGCGAGCTTGGTTATTTTATCTTAACCCGATTCCTTGCAAGCCTGCGCCTGAGCCACAGCGAGTCAGCCAATCCACAAAGTTGCGCGCGCAAGAATTATCGCCTGCATTATTGTCAGTTTCGTTATTCACTTATTTTGTATACATATGTATAATTGCATGTACATGCGCGTATAGGTACATATGTGCATATAGGTGTGTCTACCCAACAAACAAAAAATATAAATTTAAGTGATGTGCTATGCAAAGAGTTTCGTCCGGACACTGATGTTGGCAAAATTCGTAACTGCGGTCTGAAGAATCAAATAATACCAATAAATATATTTAAGTATTAAAAATTTTAGCGTTGATTGAACATCGATTCTTACTAGTACTGTTTCGTGTGTCCTTTTCCTGTACAGGCTGTGCAACTTTGGCTATAACAGCCTTAATGATAGGTCCCTAACCCTGGAAGCAGTAGATCTTAATAAAGGCTCGGTAGACGAATTGCTAATAACAATGAATGGTCTGTGGATGAATTTAAGTGTTTCAGTTTAAGTTTGGCCTACAAGACAAACAAGGTATACCGCCATCGCGGTCAGGCAATTCCGGGGTATGTGAGAAAGCAGCCGGTTATGAAGGGTGTGATGAACCTAATGGCCCTAATCAAAAGATGTGCAAACATTCTAGTGAAAGGGCAACCAAAGTGGAACTCCTTTCTAAAGTCCCCCACCGCCCCGCAGTACTAACTGCGTTCTGAGTTTAGTCACTCGGTAATTGAAGAAGCCCAACTTGAGTGCGCAAAATGGTTTCGGCTCATCAAAGACAGACGGTGAGCTTACCCTTGCCAGTTCGCCGTCGAACGCTTTTCACAGTTAGCACAGAGTCTAATATTGGGTCCATAAGCACTCACTTGTTCTGTCCTCTATGTTTGACAAAAATAGATACATACCTTGTGTGAGAGCATCCATTTACCTAGACCTCATGAAGAGTACCGCAAGATATTTGCATTTTCTGCTGGAGTTTAGTTAATCCCTTTAAAGCCGCTGTTGAACAAGTGCTAATTGATCCTGTGCCCGAGAGCAAAGCCAATATCCAACTAAAAAGTCTTCTACATGCCCAAATGGCTCAGATGGCTTTATGTACTAAAAGTTTTGTCTGGATGGGTAATTCCTAGTTATTTGATTTCGTCAGAGTATTCAAGCAATGTCACTCCAATGTTAACTCAATCAATGTTCAGCTTATACTTACCTTGATAACCTTGATACTCAAAATCATTTTATTTAGTCTATAGGGACTGAATGGAACAAAACTTGAAAAATATCATAGCGATGTCCAAAAAGTAGCGACAAAATTGGCCATCGAGATCAACTTTGAACATGAAAATAACGTTGATATTGAAAAATCGAACCATGTCTTCTTGATATGCTGCGAAAAGCAAGAAAAGAAACTCAGCAAAAAAATGCAGGAAAGATTAGCGAGAAGCAGAAAAGATCCCTTAAAACCCGGACTGATTATAGAAAAAAGTTCTGCTTGATTTTTTATACGGTGAAACCTACGTGGAAGTGGACCCTCGTAGGACCGCAGTGCTACCTCAAAGTCGAAACACTTTCGGAAATAAATAAATCAAATACTTATATTTCTGGCGCTTGTAAGAAATCATGGAGAAGCATTGCTTTGGGAGTCAGCTCGAGCCTACTATTTGAGATTAACCGTTAACTTTCTGCAATCCAAAGACACTGAAATTATTGAACCCGCAAAATGTTCTACAGCGTAGGCGCATTGAGAGACATTGGGGAATAGCTGAAACCAATTTTAGAAATACAATGTCGTGTATTACGACATAAAATGTAGCAGAGTCACAAAGCAGGTCAATGACAAGACCATCGAAGGCTTGATGAAGGATATACGGGAAATTTGCGGCAAAAAGTGGTATCGAAAAATTTTCCATTGGGAATAATTTTGTCTCAGCTGGTTAACAATTTCAGGTCATGTTCGGTTCAGCACTTAAGGTAAATCGTTACGTGCACGATTTTCATCCTAAGATTACATATTTGTGGGCTGTCGACTGTCTATATCGCTATTTTGCATTTCTAAGTCTAGCCAACCCATCAGAAATTTTTTTCCCAGTAGCCCATATTGATGAGATCTAGTGAGCTAATATTAAAATACACGAGTATTTTGATTACAACAAACTAATTTAGTACCTAAATATGAAAGTGGCCGCTGACATAATTATGTAAGTACATATATTCCGAAAGAATTTGATTCCAAATCGACTTTTTTAACAACTGAGAGTGTAGGTGAAAACTCTGAATTAAAGCATTTCGGGATTGACACGCAATTTTTGGCCACGAGCATGCTAGTCTAATTTAGCAACTTTGTATTGAGAATGAACTTTAGTTAA
>NW_016159668.1:54621-55764 GCF_001687245.7 Rhagoletis zephyria
TTGCTGTCGGTTGCGACGCCGACGCCGACGTTACCGCTGACTGGCTGATCTATTACTATCAGTGCTGTAACTCGTTTTTGGCTTGCATTAGCATTTTCCAATTTTGTTTCTACCTCGTTTGCTTGTTTAGTTTTTAATGTTTTCTACATACAGTGAGTGTCATTAAAAAACCTACAGTCAAGTTTTATCCTTGTTTTAATATTTTGTTTTATTTAAATTTTATTAAGTTTTATGTATAAAATAATAAATATGGTTAACACTACAATAAAATCCATAAAACTCGAAAGTTTCTCACTTTGTAACAATACCAAAAAAAAATAAATAAAAAAATAAAAAATCGTGAAACATTTAATCAAAATTTCACACTTTTCACTCAGAATTTTAAAGATTTTTTTCAGTATTCAACTTTATAGCGATTTGGCGTTGATTTCATGGATTTTTTTTCGCTGATGGTGTTGCGCATTTTCTTACTGTATAAAAAAAAATCCTAAAAAAGTATGAAATTTTGATGCAAATTTTACGGTTTTTTTAATTGTAATTTTTAATTTACTGTATTTTATGGAGTTTGTTGAAGTGTGAACTATATAGAGCCCTAACTTGCAGAAATTCATCTACATAGATTCTCCAGGAACATTTCTGCATCAAAACGAAAATTTTAGGCTCGATATTTTCATAAAAAATTTATAAAATTTATACAAAACAAAATATTTTCAAAAAAATACTATAAGATTTTAACTGACACTCTCTGTACATATTCTAATTTCCTCAATCTACCCCCTCGTTTGCCACGTTTTTATTTACATTTTTGTTTTGTGTTTATAATTCTTATACGTGAAAGAAAAGCTAGCGCTATTCAAAAATATATCTAAATATAATGCAGGCGTGAATAAAAAACGATCAATCCCAAAAACAAAATAAAAACAAATTATGAACAAATAAAAATGCTCAAAACGCTTTGAATACAGACGCTCAATTGAAGTGCTAGACCCACCTTCGAATATCTTACATCATCGCCTTGACGACTACAAGTATTTGCTGCTAGCTGACAGCTTAGTGCTGCTCGCTAGCGCCTAACCACTGACGCTGTCCACAGTCGAGGGCTAGTCGCTGACAGCTGGTGTTGACCGCAGTCTAATATGCTGC
>NW_016159668.1:55864-63220 GCF_001687245.7 Rhagoletis zephyria
ATTGACGATTGTTGCCTATTTCTCATGTTTTGCATGGTGGGTACTTACACAAATTTAAGGAAGTGTTGTAGTGACAGTTTTTTATTTTTTAAATAAGTGTTACTCTGTTACTTAGCATTTTGCATCGGAGAGTGCGATTCGATACAGTGACTGTGACAATGACAGTGGTCTTCCAGTGGTGACTGGACTGCACATACATAGCTCTTGGTGGCTTTGTTTAGCTCGCATGATGCCACATTATATGCCTTTTAAAGCTTTTATTGTCGCGAATAGTTAACAAAGCGAAGCGCATTTTATTTATCACTGCCTATTTACTACATTTCTTCTGCATTGATGCTTAGAAGAATTCAATTATTCGCCTTATTCGTTTTCGGTTTCGGTTTCGGTGTCCATTCCCATTTCGAGCTTTATGTCAGCTGCGTGCTTTGAATTAGCAGGTGACTCAGTTACCATTTGTGTGCATCTTTTTCGACATACAAATATCTTTCTGNGGACGAATGGATAAGGCTTGAGCCAAGAGCTTGTGTGAGCAAATCCAATTTTTGGCAAAAAATGGCAGTTACGCGGTTTTGCAGAATGACGATACGCGGTTTTGTACTTAAAACGACGATATGTACGTAGTACTTTATTTTGAGTGCTTCTTCATTTGTTTAACTTTTATTAAAAACGACTCGCAATAAATGAAAATGTCGTCATTTCTCTACAAATAGCTTTAGCTAGGTTTAAAGAAATTTATCACGGGTTGTCTCATATAGTTTTTAATAAATTGCGCTATATGTAAATACAGCTATGTGTATGTTTGTAGGTGTTTTATTAGCGTCTTACTTTTGTTTGAATTTGCTGTTTATTTGCATTGTAACTGGTTATTTTATTAGAGCTGCCCTCTGTCTGGCGACTCAACGCGTAGTCTTTTGTCTTTGTATTTAACTCGGTTTTAAGATTGCTTTGAGCCCGTTTCGTTACACTTGCTATGCCCAGTTATACTTAAATACAGTGGTGGCATAAATAATGGAAACAAAACCGACGTCTCCGCGATTATTTACTACCTTTAAGATTTTTAAAAAAGCTGTCAAATGTTTCGCGTATAAAGTATACATATATTTGACGCCCACTTGTTTATTAAATGTTTAGCCCAGCTTATCCTCCACATTTTTGATAAGTGCTTGGCCCAGATTATCCTCTACATTTTTGTTAAGTGATTGAACTGGGGCGTCCAGCTTGCTCCAACGAGCGCTTGCCAGGTTGACGTTTTTTATTGTCTGTTCACTTTAAGACTTTTTCTGGGTTGAAAACTATTTTTTTTTACACAAAACTCCAAATTTAACAATGGAAATCTTTCGAAAGACAATTTTAGCGAAGCGGGTATCTTCGTACAACTCCCGATTTATGATCTACTTAGGAAAAATTTCGAGTCAATCATAGCCGTAAACATGAATTGTCAACCGAAACCAGTGCCGAGGGGGTTAAAAATGAAATGAACTAATAAACTTTCGACGTTAGACAAATCCGTGGTAAGAATAAACAAACAAATTTTACATATCTATGTACACTAGGGTGGTCCAGAAATATATGCGGGGGAAAAAAGCTTAAAATGTTAAGCTCGCGCCATTAACGATTTTTCTAAATGGAAAAATAATACCCGTATTTTTTTATTAAAAAAAAGTTATTTGAAACTGCCTCACAGCCCATGTATTATATATGAAAAAAAAACACTTTCGTAGAAATGGTATAAAATAATTGAAAATCAAATTTTTTTCGATTTCTGTTTCTCTTTAGGAGACTGCCAGTAACAATACCCAATTGTTTATTTAACCATTTTTTTATTACTAACTTTTTTATGAGTCCTCCAAAAACCGCCAAAAGTGCAATTGGGGACCCATAAAAAATCGTTAGCATTAAAATGTGGTGAAGTAGACAATTGGTTATTATTATTGGAAATTGTTCCGTTTGAAAAACACTGAACTAACAGCATTCTATACAATTTCTACGAAAAAGTGTTTTCCCATATAAAATACATGAAAAACTTCATAAGCTTTAAAGCATTTCTAAATATATTTTTTTTTTAACAAAAAAGTACGGATATTCTTTTTTCCATTGAGAAAAATCTAAGCGTGATAGCTTAACATTTTATACTTTTTATACCACCCTAATGTCAACTCAGAAAAAAATTAGCTAAATATATTCCCCTTAACACATGATTTGGTAACTAAAACCAAATTTTCACGTAACTAAACTCTTTTCTCAGTGTAGAAGCTTTAAATAATTGATTTATTTAAAAATACCACATAAGCACCTCGTCTACACATTAGGCTCTTCAAATTCACACAAACCAAAAGGCGTCGTTATTTCGGTTCTTTTCACGTCGTCGGATGAATTTGTTACCTGATGGAATGCTCTTTGAAGGTCAATTTTCAAAAAAAAAATAATATTTTTCGCTAATAATATTGTCAAAGTTCGTTAGGTGTAGCGGTGGATACCGATCAGGTATCGACACGGTTCATATTTAAAATGCTTATTACTTACATTAAAAGTAGTCACTCCACTTCAAAGTAATGAAATAACTCCACAAAAAAATTAACCGTTAGGTGGTGTGGGTCGATTTTGTTCAGTAATCAGCTAGGAAAGCTTGTCTTTAAAAATTCATTTTTTTTTATTTGTTTCTAGAAGGCCTGAGTTGTTTTCATTATGTCTATACAATTTTGTAAACAAAACATAAATTACAGAATTTTGGTTTATTTCTAGATGTTATATTTTCCACCACTATACTATATTATATAGTACGTGTAAAACGATCAAACATCTACTGAGTTGGAGGTCTTGGTTTTCTGTAGAAATTGTTTTTGTTCACATGTAGATCTGTCATTCGATAGTCGAAATCTTAGTTAATTCCGTTTGTGGTAAAGTTCCAGCCCTAGCAGAAATTTTTGTTTTGCAAAATACCTTGCTATCTTGTCGCACACAACTGCTTATAATTGTCACCTCACGACATTGTTTTTTATTTGCTGAATATTTATTTATCACAAGTGCTTAATCCCAAAAACACGACAACAAATACAAAATTTATTAATAGACGATTTGGTTTTTTGAACTGCCTTAACTTGTTGCTGATTCATATTCTATACAAAGATACTCAATATACAATATACCTACATACATACATACCTTTAGTAATAGTGCTTTGCCGGCAGCATTCATTCGTTTGAAGTTGTTGCAGTTTGTTGTTTGTTGCCATTACTTCTTGCTGCTAAATACTCGTACATATAAACATACATACATATATTTTTTCTTAGCTAAAGCTTTAACTCTAGCGTTTTGTTAATTGCTAACTGTGCTTTGTTTATATTGCATTGTTAATTAACACTTTGGCTTTTTATTATTCCCCTCTTTAGTCACATCACTGAGCGATTCACAACCTTCCCAACGAACTGCGAAAGCATCCAATGCTACTGCCGCCGCTCCCACAAGCACCATCACCGCCGCCGCTGCCAATACAGCACACGTAAGATCAGCCGCCGCATCAGCAGCCACATCGGCGGCACACACCGCAGCAGCTACATCCAAGGTGTTCATCAAGAAGTCCGGCAGTAATTCGTCGACGCAAAGCTCCAATCGTAAGGACAGTTTCGGCTCATATGATTCACTCAACGATATACTCTCTGAAACAGGCTTGCAGAGCGGCAATGTTGCTGCACAACGCAAATCGCTGGAGAATAAAAATCTAGATTTGTCAGCGAATGCGGCGGACGCAAGCAGCCGCCTGGCATTGAAGAAGCAACAGTTACAGCAACAACAACAGCATTTGCAAGAGACGAAGACGGTGTTGACAAATAACGGTAGTGTTACAACGACGACCACAACAACCAGCAGCATGTCAGCGAGCTCAGCCGCAGTTGCAAATGAATTGCGCAAGAGCTTGGAAAGTTTGGATGAGAAGACGAAGACACCGCCGCCAGTGCTGACGAAGAAGCCCACCGTAACGACGAAGAAACCGTCGAGTGTTACGGGCGTTGCGAGTAAGTCACGTAGTCCTTATATCGAATCCGTTGTATAATTAAGTGTTCTTTTTTCGCAGGCAACCTCTTCGGCTTCGGCAAGCAAAAAACGAAAAGCACCGACAGCAAACTCACCACCGCTGCTTCCCAAGATTTTGCGGATGGAATGAGCAGCAGCAAGATTTCAACGTCGGGAGATCCAGTTGTTTTACGTCGGGCCGCCACTATAGCAACTGAGGACTCCGATTTCGATCGGCTAGAACGCTCCTCCATACTGACAGACATGCGTGCAGGACGCGTTAAAGCGCCCAAGCGACGTCCACCTTCGGCGGCCATTAATATAATCGGTGAAAGCAACAATAACGATACAATTTACCTCAATGGTAGCAGCGGTGGCGGCGCTTCTGGTGGCGAGTTGTCACAAGAGGAAGGCAAACTACAATCGTCCGACGAAAACTCGACCGGCGAGGAACAGTTGGCAAAACCGAGGCCACGCGAATGGGAGAAGAAGAAGGCACCATGGATGGAAGAGCTGAAAGCATCACAGGTAAAGAAGAAGACCTCGCCCAGCGTGGAGCCACGCACTCAAAGCACCAGCAGTGTGACCGATCGGACATCACGACTGCTTGGCGATGATGTCAAAGTTACTAGCAGCAATCACAGTAGCAGTCATAGCAGTAGTAGCGCCACGAGTAGCTCGACCAGCACCACCACAAAAGTACAGTCCTCGTCAGTTTCGTCGAGCTTAATGCAACAATCGATGACTGTTGAGAGCAGCCAGCAGGTGCTGAAGCGAGAACTAAATTCCAACACTATTGCTGACATCATGACCAAAAGTATGAGCAATAAATTCACCACTGACTCATCGACGCTTTCACTGACGACGACGGCGCCGCATGCCACCTCAGCCACCAACGCCACCACTGCCGGCGATGATGTACGCGCGCGACCCAACAGCCTATCGATACGTAATCGCAGTATGTCACCTTCATTGGCGGAAAGTAGCGGCAGTGGCAGTGTGCGCACAGCAGCAATGAAGAGTACCGCTTCACCAGCAACGACAGCCACCAACGAGCCGCCGAGCTCCAATGGCGCGGTGAGCTCATCCGCACCAGTTGCCAATGTGGCAGCGGCGGCGTCCAGTCAAAATTCAATAGGTGCTAATAACCATTATCAACAGCGGACCAGCAACCCAGCTGCAGCGCCTATAGCCAGCGATAATGCGCGCATTGGTGAATTAGAGCGGCGTGTTGGAAAACTAGAGCAAACTGTGGGCGCACAACAACGCACCATCGACGAACTGTTGCGATTGCTGCGCGAGGAGACCGATCGTGTGAAGGTGCTGCGCGGGGAATTGGACAAATATGCGCAGTGCGTGACGCAAGTTTAATTGCTTACCAGTAGTTGTTCTGCTTGTTGATGTTAGGAATGTGTAGTGGAGTGCGTTGAGTACATACTATGTAGTAGTGTGTGATTGGTAGTGGATGCGCCCAGTCCCTTAGAGCCCTGACTTGTAATGCGCTTGTAGAGTTAAAGTGAAGAGAGAGAGCCCGGGTTTCTTACATTCTTGCAAATTTTACTGCATTCCAATTTATTTTATACGTATGTATGTTTTGATTTTCCTTCTTAAATTATGTGATTAATTTAATATGCGGGCATTTTAAAAAAGTCCCACATGTAGAATATATGAAAGTTTATGCGTAAATGGAGCCCAATAATGAAAGTAGTGGTGCAAGTATTAACCTACAACATAAATGCTTACGTGTGTCATTTATTTTTTCCAAAACTTAAATACGTTTTTTGCATGCTTTGCCTATTGCGCCTACGATTGGATCGTATGTATAGCGGTTGAGCGGTACTTTTTGGTTGAAATTCTCAAACCGATTGCTGATATAAAACTGCGTTATGAGCGCGTTTGTAACGATGTTAAATATATAAACGATATTAGTAAACAATTAATGTACCATATCACGCTGTTCAAGAATTTCTCTAAAACTAAAATCATTAGAGCGTAACAAATGATAAAACTTACATAGCAGTACTTAATACGGAAATGCTCCTTTTTAGAAAAATTAAGTGAAAAAAAACAATTTTCGCATAGTTTATTACAATGTATAGGTTTAATATTCACGTAACAAATAAGTATTTTTCTAAAAACAGCGTAAAATTACAAAATTCGAGAAACAGCTAACCGATACATAGAATATTAATAATAGTAGCTACTGTGGTTTTACACATTTTAAAGATGACAGTTGAAATATAACATTTAACTTATCTACCTATACTTACATACTACATATCCGCACCTTCATGTCAGAAGCATGAATGTGCAAATATATCAGTTTTGAGTTATTGGGTTGACTTGATTAACCTTTGGATGTTCTATGTTATACCACAACCTAGAATACCATGCGTACACGGAAAGCACATATTTTACAGTTTCAATTGCATAAATGTAGAGTTAAGTCTCGTAAAAAAGCCCTTCAAACTTGATTTCCAGAAATTTTAATTTTTACACATTCATGTTTCTGGCATATGGGCGACGATATTAAATAAAAATTTGTAAGAAAATAAGCGCGTGTGTATTGTGTCAATAATACTAGAATTACATGTATTTGCCATTTAATTGCTAATTTGCAAATCAGTCTAGTTATGAATACAAAACAAACACACAGTAAATCTTGAAATCTTATATTCTTTTTCTACTACGAATCCCAAATGTAACAAGATCATTTCTTTATACAGACATATATACATATGTAGCTCCGTTGCATGCCAAAATAGCTTCTTATAGCCAAAATATTCGATGTCTGCAAAGTTTTTGCCTTTTATTATTTAGAAAGGTTGCGTGCATATCCATATGCAACGCGTACATTTATTATTACTATTACTCTTTTTTTTTGTTACACGTAATATTTACTGCAATCATGTACTATATTAAAAAAATACGATTAAATATTAGGTCATAATGCGAATTGAAATAATAAAAAAAATCCTTAAAAATTTATTTTGTTTCCATTTTACTTTTTTGGTTCTGATTTGCGCGTCTACTCTGTGGTAACAAAAATTTTGTAAAAACTTGAAACGAGAACATTACGCATGGTAACAAAAATTTTGTAAAAACTTGAAACGAGAACATTACGCATTTTAATAATATGCGCATAAATCAAAAACTTTGATTTTGTGGGAAATCGCAATCAAAGTGAACAATTCATCTACAGTTGGTATACAGGAAGACAGACATCTTCGAAATTTTCTGGGAAGTTCAGTTGTCTGTTAGACTGAATTCTGCTCATTAAGCCTTTGGGGGCGTCCATAAATCATGTGACCACTTTAGGGGGAGGGGGGGTAGGTAAATGATCAC
>NW_016159668.1:63238-79861 GCF_001687245.7 Rhagoletis zephyria
GGGGGGGGGGGAGGTGTTTCGTATTATCACGTGATTTGCTTTAATCTCAATAATAACCACATTTCCCTTTCTATTAAATATTTTGCATATGGCAATCATATCAGCTGACTGAGAGCGTAGTCGATAAATATGTATATATGTATTTATGTAAAAAGTTTCAAAATATAACCGCAAAATATAACTGCATTATTTTAAATAAAATTAAAGAGCTAAAGCAGTCAACGACAAAAGTTAAGATCGCCAATATTGCCCAGTACTTCCAACACCCCAATGAAAAGGTGATGACAGATTTTAGTTTATTAAAAGTTTGTAATAGTAATGCNCAAATTTTACATCACCGCTTTTTACCTCCTCCATACCCTCTTCTGCAAACACCTAGTGGTCTAATTGTCCCAAAACCTGACGCGCATGATGGAAAACATTTCGCGCCTTTACTTTTAAGACTATCGTTGGGATCGAAACATTTAAATTTTGATATAAATAAAATGGCCTACGACTTCTTTTGTCCAACCATAAAAGGGTTGATCACCGAACGCATGTGCATTAACTGTCAGCTATACTTCAGCTCAAAAAAAGGTCTGCATAATCATCTTCAGTCTTTGCATAAAAAGAAAAGAAATTTTGAACCAATACGTTCGTTAAGGATCCTTAATCGTCGTCCAGCTGAAGTTCTGTGTATTTTAAATGGAAGTGACGGAACAAATGTGGTAGAGTGGCACGATGAAAACGATATTGTTGATGATGACGTAGAGCCAGCGCCTATAGATGAGAAGCTTTCTATCGTTAGTGTAACTGACGTATGTGCAAACCCATGGCTTGATGCATAATCAGGTTATTTAAAAAATGTTTCCCTGGCTAAGACGCACTACCTTAACTCAAATGAATTTTTGTACTTTTTATGTTACGTATTTATTGTATTTATTTAAATGAAGTGTTAAATGAAAATTTTCATTTTTCTGCTTAGAGCAAAAAACCTTTTAATTTCTCAGTAAATAATCACGCGATATTCGCGGGGGGGTTCGCATAACATCACCATAGATGACTATGGGGGGGGGGAAGGTCCCAAAATGTAAAAAAAAATGATCACGTGATTTCTGAACGCCCCTTTTTTATTTGATGAAATCTCCCAAGACGTAAATTTATTTAATTCTCTATATTATTAATCATGCGATTTGTTAACAAAATTTTCGGTTACAAAAACTTCTGCAACGTCCAGAGTAAGTCTGTTAGTATTTTTTAAGTAGTGTCATTTAGTTGCATGGAAATATTTCAACCGTACTAGGCGTATTCCTTTAAATCAAAAAA
Source organism: Rhagoletis zephyria (assembly GCF_001687245.7). NCBI lineage: Eukaryota > Metazoa > Arthropoda > Insecta > Diptera > Tephritidae > Rhagoletis > Rhagoletis zephyria. Next base: position 64,544 of record NW_016159668.1, read on the forward strand.
ATATACATTAGTTTCCTTGTTTAAGTTTTTTTTTGTCAAATGGCTTTTTCATTCGAATTGATGTATACTTTTATACGTACATACATATATGAACAGGCTATGATATAAAATTTATGAGTTACAAAATGCATGTAAATTTTTTATAGTAGCTAATAGTTAATTTATCCAAACACTACAGCTTTTAATAATAATTTCCAGTGGGATTTCTATTTTGAAGACATTGCGATTTTCCTATACTGTATAGCGCAAGTTTAGCTGGTCCAACGACTTCTCTACAGAGGTGTCCGTCCGACTGTGCTGTGTTGGTGCGCTGCACTATAACTGAAATAGCACTTTCTGCGGCCAAAAATCAACAAATACAGATACGCGCTTATAATCGTGTACACTTGCTTAGAACCTTAAAAGACTTTGGTTTGAAAATCAGCGAAATCGGCACACAACCACACCTACCGCCCATATACCGGGTGTCCCAGACCACCCGTCCAGCCTTTCGAAAATGATGCCCTTCACCATGTTGGTGATTCTCTATCTATCTTTTGGTCGTATTGCCGACTTCCGGTCTCGAACAGAAACATTTCTGACAAAAGTTACATATTTTTGGCCCCAGGATCCGAATCTGTGAAAAAAGCATGTATGTCCCATTTAAAAAATGGACTTCCGGTCTATCCACACGTTAAATATTTGTTCATTTTTGACTTTGATGACGTTTGAAAATTGTAAATTTAACATACAGCAGCAAGACACAGCAGTTAGTCCATACACCAAATGAAAGTAGATGAAATGCGACGAGATTGGACAGAAAAAGTCAGACTCCACGAAACAAGCACAATATGTTTAAATTTGTTTAATAATGAAACAGTGAATTTTTCAAAAACACAAATGTTATTTAAAACCTGGATTTTTATAATACATACCATTAGTATTATTGCACATCCGCGTTTCACTGCAGTTCAATATAATAAAATTCTAGAACAGACTAAAACCAAAACCACAAACTTTACGTTGACATATAGGTACGGTGACCATAAATATGGATTCAAAATGAAGGACAATTTTTCAAAAATATGCCTACATATATTTACGTAGTATAAAAATGTCAAAAGAGTATATATGATTCTAAATTCTTAATACATTTTAAACTTAAAAAATGAATCACGTTTTTTTCATCGATATTAATCTTTTTTTACATAAATATTTATGAAAGTATAGTAAAACATATTATAATTACAATAGCTTACACGAAGAGTGAAAATCTTTAAAAGATTATTTTATAGTCAAATTTTGAGTTTTTTGGTACTTATTTGTCAGTTATTTGTCAAAAATCGACGTCAGGAATCGACGTAAACGACGAGTTACAAAGTGCCCTTTACAAAAATATATAATTTGTGCAGATTGCGCCCCATAGCATCTACATATCTAATCCGATTTTCATTATCTTTGGCTCAAAATTTACTGTAATGATATATATTCTTTATCGAATTTTTAAAATAATGAAAAAAAATAATCAAATGAAACTGCGTATTTGATTGAAAATCTCACTTTTCCGACTTTGACGACAAAATGCAAATGGTCGCCTGTAGCACTAATAATTTTCATTGAAGTCGCCACAAGTTATATATTTTGGTAAGAGGCATATCAATACCCTCATGAGATATGAAGAAAAGCTAAGAAAAGTACCAAAAACAATTTTTTGAAAAAATCCATCCATTGTCCGATAATTTTAAAATAACGAATATAATGCGGGACAAATGCAGGACACTTGGAAAAAATCAGTACATTTTCAGGTTTTTTAGGTTTGAGAAACTACGCAGGACCGAGCTTGAAAAACAGTACGGTTCTGCAAAAAACAGAACGGATGGTCACCGTACACATAGGGGACCTGGGTTAACTTGCGGTCATAAACTTATAATTTCTTTTCTAATAAGAGTATCTAGAATAAAGTCCGCCTGTTAAAAAATTTGAATGCAAAAACAAACAATTGGACCTTTTGGCCGCAGAAGGTGCTTATTTCAGCCATAGTAGGCTGATGAGTTTGGCCACTTTTAAAATTTTTTTTATTCATATGTTCCTAATGAAGAGAACCAAATCGCCAAGCGAATTTCTCCGAAGGGAGATATGCCATCGGGTAATATTCGTTGCAAATTTCGCACAGTAAAACATAACCAGTTGTGCGAGTTGTGTGCGATCTCATTACGAAGTTTCCTAGCGATTTGATTCTGTTTATACTTTAAGCTGTAAATCTCATTAAAATNTTTTTTTTATTCATATGTTCCTAATGAAAAGAACCAAATCGCCAAGCGAATTTCTCCGAAGGGAGATATGCCATCGGGTAATATTCGTTGCAAAATTTCGCACAGTAAAACCGAACCAGTTGTGCGAGTTGTGTGCGATCTCATTACGAAGTTTCCTAGCGATTTGATTCTGTTTATACTCTAAGCTGTAAATCTCAATAAAATACATTCTATAGTTTTGGTGTTATTGATAAAAAAAAAAAAAATTGTTCTGGTTTTCAAAATCCTTATAGGCAGTATCTTATGTAAGATTTCAATTTCATTATTTCAAAGAAATCGGGAGAGCATTTGCAGATCGCTTATTTTCTTTTGGAATCTTGACCCAAATACATATAGTCATTCAAAAATGGTCGCTAGTTTGAAACGGAACTTTTTATCAAGAATTCAATGAAATTTTACAACATTGGGCATTTGCCCAAAATTTGTTGCAAATCGTATCACAATCGTGTGAATGCACAAATATTTTTCTTTATCCCAATCACGAAAAACAATTTGTTACAATTTTTTAATAGAAGTTCGCTGTATTGTACCAATCGTGTGACTACAAAGAAATTTGTCGTCCCCCTTTTTTTTTTTTGTACAAATAGCCCAATATAAAAAATTTACAAATGCACCAATCGTGTGACACTGCCTTAAAAGTTGCCTGTCAAATCGCCTCAAGCAAAGTATACCGAGGTGTTAACTTAGCTTCTTACGAATATCTGAACATTAAAAGCCAGAAATAATTCATATTCGCTTATTCCTACATTCAGCTTTGCTTCTTCCCTCTTATTTTTTAAATTAACTAGTAGCATGATAAATCCTAATCCATTGAATGTTTTATTCTAGCATCTTTTAAATCTATACTTTTCGATAGAGGAAATATATACACACGTATTTTTAAATTTAAATAACCAGGCCTGCGAAATTTTACTTTTTTTCCGCTTCCAATAATTATGTTTTTTTTTTTTTGAATATCTAGGTATTGTAAATAAAAATACATCTTTGGTTTTTTTCTGGGACTTGAACCTTAATGAGTTATATTATACAAAATTCTGTTAGATTAAATAAATTTGATAACAAAAACCGCACCCTTTTACTTTATACCAATATTCATACCAAATGTGGTATTTTTTAATAATGACTAAAAAACATATTTAAAACTTGACTTCGGCCACCTTCAACGTTACAAGTTTTAGGCTAAAAAGAAACAGGGTTATATCCTCTTAAAACTAAATTTATAGAAGTTGACACAGTTGTCAAAAGGATGAAATTACGAGAGAATCGAAACAGTCTCATTAAAACTCGATCAGAGTCCACAATGGGTCATATGACCCCAAAAATAAGCTAGAAGCAGCGCTTGCACAAAGTGTTAAGCCATTGTATCATTTACTTTAGACCTTCAGTAAAGTTTTGGTTGCTTTTAATGAAAATTAATTATTCACAGGTAACTTTAAATCGGGTTGAAGCCACAGATGTGAATAAAGTTCTGGAAGTCATCAATTTACGAATATGTCCTATGAACGTCAAATCTAAAAATACACGGTATTTATTCAAAACAAAATTAGTAGAGACGCGTGAACTATGAAAAAAAAAACATAAACTAAAGATAGTTTAGAGGAACAAGTTGACTGCTCAAGTCTCTAGAAGGGGTGTTTAGTGTCATATGCTATACAAAGTAAAAAAGTGTCAGATGGTAAACCAATATGTTGCTTCCACATATTTAACAAAAGAAAAAATAAAAATGTGGATGAAACTTTTCTATTATACATATTGTATTGGCCGAAAGTGGTTCAGTTTTTGATTCGGATCAAACAGTTGCGGAAAATTTCAGTTCGGTTGACGGTTCAGTTATTTAGTAGAAAAAAAGCGGTTAATATGGTTCAAACCCGGATTCGGGAAGGCATTTTTTTGTAAATGGCGCAAGTTTTAAGGATTTCAAATTGATTGATAATTACTGCCGCAATCTTATCTTCAAATTGACTTGTATGTGCGTTGCGAACGGAGCAACCGAAGATGAATTCGAAGACCGACGCGACGACTAAGACTAACATGAATACGAAAACCGACACGAACACGAGTAAGAAGACGAATATGAAGACGAACACGAATACAAATAAGAATGCAAGAACGAGTAGGAAGACGATTACGAAAACAAATGCGAGAATGGAAGAATAATAAGAAGATGGAGATGAAAACAAATACAGGCCTTCGTACACACACAAATACGAATACGAAAACGGACACGAGTACGAATATGAATACGAATTAAAAGATGAGGTTGAATATGAATACGTGGTACACACGAAGACGAATTCGGATATAACGACGAATATGAATACAAAGACATACGTCAATATGAATTCGACTACGAGGACCGATACGTAGATGAGACGAAGATAAATACGAAGGAGGATACGATGACGAATACAAAGACTTATGCCAAGGCTAATGGCAAAGGAAGAGTGGAACGAAGATAGCGACTAAAACGAATACGTAGCTAAATGTGAAGAACTAATATGAAGACGAATATTTATATGAAGACGACGATTCTCTTGCCGGATTTCCACGGGGAAATAAATGAAAAAAATTTTAATGAAAAAGTTTAATAACAAACTAGACACTAAGTTCCTTTTTTCTTTTGCTTTTAAATGGTATACATTCTCAACGCCAAGTAGAAATGTGGCACTAGTAATTTCGACCACACCTTAAGATGATTTCTTCACTACAATTGACAATTGAGTAGTCCACTTGCAAAGTGCGCTATGTAAATTTTTTCGATTTTTATTTTTTGGAGGATTACGTACCAGTATTTATAGTACTTTCATGTCCACTAACAACACAGTGCAAAATCTTTTTATATTCTGAAAAAAAATAGCATCAAATGTTAGTTCTTCTTCCAAAAAGCGATACCACACTTATTCAAAAACTTTCAAAACTATACGTCTTCTGATGAACTTAGAAAACTGCTTTAGGTCGTATAGACTTTTAATGTTATCTTATGTCATGTTATGTTATGTTACAATTTTATAAGGCTCTTATATATCCAAATTTTCAGGTAATAATGGAAATGTTATTTGTTTTCGTAGTCGTTTTTTCAAATTTATGGCTTTCTATTATAAAATCACATAACGCTGTTTGCAAGTGGACTACTCAATTCGGAATTGCGTTCGATGTTTTCACAAGTGAAGTAGATTATTTTAAGACATATTTTATCATTTGAAATATATTTGGCGGCTTTTAAAATACTGTTAAAAAAGGTATACATATGTAGATTGTTTTTTGTTATATTTTTGAATGACTTAAGTTAAAAACTGTATTTGAATAAGTTTCGCTGGTAAAAATATTTGTGTTTTTTCTCTGCATTCTTCTCTGTCTCTGCTTTTCCTATCTGAATATTTCAAGGCAACAACAGGCGTCACGACGTGGTAAATTCGATAATTGGATGTTCTAAAAAAACATTTCCTTGTCGATGGAGTAATGTGAATTTAATGCGCTGGAGGTATGGTAACGAGCTAAAACAATAAACTATTCATTAAGATAACAAATAACAATACTTTTATTAAAATAATCTGATAATAACAGTTCAATTATTAAATATACGTACACTTTTGTACATACATTCATATATGTATGCACATATTATATGCATACCGATAACAAATATTTATGAAGTTGTATAAAACACAAATACTTCGCAAATTTTGTTTTTCAAATGAATTCAACAATGTAATATTTTGACAATCTGTTAACTCACAAATGCGCTTAAGATATTACAGCATAAATTAATATTTTTTTTTGCAGATATATGTATATATAGGAAACCAACAAAATAAGTCCTAAGTAGTCATTTAATCCAACAATAAAGTTTATCTATTAAATTTATGTATTTTTAAAGTTTTGATTTTACTTAAAATAATAACAAATTTGAAATAAAAAATACGTAGGCATACAAGTATAAAAATTACAAAATATGTAAATATATTAGCAACTGTAATAATATATGTACGTATAACCGATTATTTGCCAACCACAAAGCTGTACTTGTCAAGTTGTCAAAAATCTCTTAAAGAGAAGAAGTGACAAATCTGGAAAGCAAGAACGGAAAGTTTCTACCTTATAGAATTTTAACAAGGGATTCCAACTCTTTCAAAACTCCTCTAAAATGTTCCTTTTCAAAGTTTTTTATTTTATTATAGAACAGAGAGGTAGCTTGAATTACACAGAAATACTTGAAAACATACATACATATAGTGACATGATTTGCCTTTAAACTTATGTGTATGTACATATGTAGTATGCTACAACATTTCTCGGCAGGAAAAAGCGCTAAAGCATTCTTGCATTTATTTCAATAAATGAAGCTCCAGAAACAAGTGCAGTAAAAAATAAATCAAGTAGTTTAACAATTTTAGCCTCAAAACGGTTATTTAGCCGAAGAAGTACCGAAATTACTAATTTTTTCATTGTCACTCGAAAAAATCACAATTGTTTTCCCTAATGACAAAACGAAACCATCTAGAGCAGGGCCGGCGAACATACATATACATACACGTGCCATTATTTCCTAAGAATTATTCAATTTAGCCATGACGTGCCAAAAAGTAGTCACGACTTATAACCAGGGAACGGATTTTATGGAAATTGCCCCTTTTTTTCTGCTAAAGAGCAGGCCACTTTTTCCTCTCGCCATATTAACAACCTGACAATTAAGCAGATTGTGACATTTCGTGCTACCATACCCAATAACTAACTTCCTTAAAATTTTATTATTAACTTTTTGTTTATTTAAAAACCGTTATGTTCTTAGAATCGAAATTTGAACAAGCAAAAAGTAGTTTGTTGTTTACGGTTCAGTTATTTGTACAATACTTTAGGGTTGTTGTTTCCAAACGCGTAACCCGAGTCAATAAATTTTAACTTACGCGTGTGGTCAAACGATTAAACGCTAGTTTTAAAAAAAGATTTAAAACTTTCGAATAAAAATGTATTAATAAATTCGGTTTGAAACATGGACTTATTTGTAAAAGATACTGGGGTCAGCGTAGCCGAAGTCGGACTGATGAGGGTTATTTTTTCTAAGCGCGGCCAAAGACTTACAACGCAAAAAGGTATTTTGCGCTAAAATCCGGTGGTTGGCGTAACCCGAGTCTACATTTTCTCTGTCAACATGCAAATTTTATCCCATTTTCAGATAGATCCCTAGGAGTTTGCAGAGAGATGGGAAAAAGAGAGGGTGATGTTTCTTAAAGTTTGACTGTTCTCTTTCTAATGGGTGCGGTTTATGTGCCACACCCCTTACGCATCCGCTTCCCGCGCTAAACGCCGTTCTACATATAACCGAACGTTTCCCCCTTTGTTTTTCTAGGTTTGCATACTAATAATAAATCATTAATTTTATATCAGACCCCCACCAATATTGAACCGTAAAATATATATGTATATATTTTTACCCAAAGAAACAACGATATTGTCAAAATATATTTGAAATGGAAAATATTGACTTCTCTGAAAGTCATGAGACCCACGGATCCCAAAGTAATTTCCACTTTCAAGTTACTTGAAAGACATGCAGTTAAATGGACAAAGACAATATGTATTAAACAACACATCGAAATATGTAATTTCAGTGTCAGAAATATATCGGAAACAATCGTATCATCGTAATAATCCTGGCTAGCTATATTGTGAAATAATCAGATGACATAAGGACACTAAAAAAATGTAAAATATCGTCGATGATACTGCAAAACGGTCTATGTCTATTAGTACCCTTGACACTTAGATGGTCTCTTACTTGCACCGGCATGCATCTGCAAATCGCTACACCCTAATAGATGAATGATGAAACTGTCTACCTTTGGCTGATGAAGATGAACGATTGCCAGAAGCGATCAGATACTGTTTAGAGAATGAAGTTGCAAGATTTTACCGGAACTTTTTCTTCAGGTAAAATCATGAAAAGTGTCAAGCGATCGGCTGTTTGACGTTTTTAATGGAACAATGCTTTTTTGTTCCCGTAATTTTTGGTTGTTACTCACTTTGTACTCTCACTTCAGAGAGAAATTTTGCTGTTTGACATTTTTACAGGATTTTACACGAAAAGCATTGGATCAGAGCAAATATGAAAGCTTTAAGGGTTCCATATTTAAATTGGGCGCCACTTGTTTTTATTCGCGAAAATCGAATGAAAATGCTGCCAGAAAACTTCAAATGCATCTTGTGGGTCAATGTAACTACAATTATAGAGATTTAAGTTTTGTGAGTTAAGGACTCGAAAGGACCCAGCCAGCAAAATCATCGTAAACGAACTCGAAACTGGATATTTTCTCGAGGAAAAGCCGGTTAAAAAGTCGTTTATGATAGCCGTTTACGATTCGTTTTCGAGTACTTTTTCGCTTGAAATTGTCGATCGCCTACGGACAGTCGTAAACGGATCGAAAAAGCATTCGTATGCGAATATTATATATTATAAAATATTGTGGTTCAAGAAAACTTTCCCACAGAATGAAATTTTTTTCTTGTGCTGACAAATTACTACAAGCCTCTTTCTTTTATCTTGTTTTTGTTTTATCGTTTACGAGCCTTTCTCTAACTTTTCGCCGATCGAGAATCCCTCATGAAACATATATACATAATGTTCGTAAAATGTACGTTTTCTTGCTGGCTGGGGAGAAAATATTTAGTCAAATATTCAAAGTACAAATTTTTCATATAATGAAACTAGTTCATTGTTTCTCTCTTTTTACTTGTAATATAAACATTTCTAAAACGAATGTATTTTTTGATAATTTTTCGGCTTTTGTCTTTTTTAGTGCCTTATTTGGCCTTTTTTGCGATTGCTAGTGCATTTTTCTGCCTAATTCGCTATTTTATTTTGCCTTTTCTAGCCTGTTTAGTTATTTTATTTTGCCTTTTTTTAAAGGTTTTTAGGTCCTAAAAATCCGTTTCCGTTACTTTTAAATAATATGTCTTTTAAGTTAAGGTGTGCGAGCAAACGTGTTAGCTTAGCTGACTGTGTATGGTACTACGGCACATGATCACGAGTTGTTATTTTGATTTGTTTGAGTATATCCTTTTTAAAGTTTTCATTTAAATACAACTTAACTATGGAATCTTGTTCTTTATGCAAAACTTAAGATAATGCAAAATGCACCAAAAATACAGTGGGAGAATGATGGATATCTACACATCGTCGTTTAAGCCACAAAACCGCGTATCAACAAAATACAAAATGTGAATTATGTAAATTATCTTCTAGAGAGTAAAAACACCCATATTTCAAAATGGTTCTCTTTTTATAAAGCAATCGCATACCTGGCCAGTATATTTCAGGACGAATGGATAAGGATTGAGCCAAAAGATTGTGTGAGCAAATACCAATTTTTGGCAGCTAATGCCAGTTACGCGGTTTTGCAGAATAACGATACGCGGTTTTGTACTTTAAACGACGACATATACGACGGTGGGATAGCGAGGATTCTTGGCCCTCCTATAACGGAAACGCTCACCTCTTGAGTTTCCTTATAAGCACTTTTATTTACATACCTACCGGACCAATGTTGTAGTTGTAAGATCATAGAAGATTTTGCACGCTTGGCAGAGATTTCACAGTTGGAAATAAGAACATCGGTGAAGCTCATGATATCGAAAGCTATTAGTATTCCATATGACATCACAGAGCTACTATTCTTGGCCCATGCGTGTGGAGGATTCCGCTCTATAGTCGTTTCAACTTTTTTCCATTATAGACCGTTTTTGCCTTTTAACGCTATTTTTGCATAGACTCACGAAAAGGTGCTTATTATGCGCCGCGAAAAAAGCGGGAATTGGCTAGTACTATAATAAAACTGTAAATTGTTTGTCTGTTTAAATTCACTAATCTCCGGAACTACTGAAAGGATTTTCATTGGGCTTTTATGGTATATAGAGAGTGACCTCGGAAAATGAGAAATGACAAGGGGGCGTGGCACCTACCATAGGCTTGACATATTTAATCAGCAATTACTACGGAATCGTAAGTCACATGACTTCGAAATTTGGTGTGTTGACATACATATCTATGGGAGATGCTTAAAGTAAAGTAGATATACTTTTGTAAAAGGAGCGTGGCACATTCTATAAGAGTGAAATTTTTAATCAGCCATAACTTCGGAAGCATACTTCCGCTCTGCTCTGTATCAAAAAATATACTTATATATATATCGTATGACCTGGATGAACGGGTATTAACTTTATGATAAGAAGTGCTTCTGTAAAAAAATGGACCCAAAACATAGATGGCGCTGAAATCACGATATTTAGATGCCCCTCTACAAATCTACATTTTAGATGACTTAATAACGCCCCATTCTTTAAGTATGCATAGAAAGAAGAGCAAAATTGTTTAAGCTCCACACAGATTCTAGGAACATCAACGGGTCATCGCTATATCCAGAAGCAATGTACTGAATTAGAGAGAACACGTTAGAAATATCAATGACCCCATTTGAACGGCACATAAACTTTTAACTTTGCATCCTTGCTTTTGAGTTTGAAATTCCCTTCCGTATTACGTTGACTAACTCGATCAAAAATTTGTGCTTTTTTTCAGCGAATGCCCCTATCCAACTCCTATGTAGAATAGCTTGTTGATTCCGAAAATCGAGCTAATTATTTTTTTCTATGGACAATTTTTTGAGATATTTTAAATTTACTGGTATTCACCTTAAAAAAGTGGTTCCTCTTAATCACGTATTTCTTAAGAACTAATTTAACAATTTTAATACGACACATAGCAAATGAAAGCTAAATAAATTATCCGCACATCTACATGGCGTATGAGTAACAGTCTGTGCACCGCAGTCAGACTGGTCAGTAGAACCTGAAAATTTACTGCACACATTTTTGCGGCGTACATAAACAAGAAGAAGAAAGCAAGAAGTAAATTGAATATCATAAATATAACAAGCTAAAATAACGTCTTTGTATTCGCTACAGGATATATTAGTTAAATGATTTAAGAAATTTTCAAACTTAGATTCATGAATTTCGGCTTTTGTTTTTATTTTTCTACAAATTACACATCGAAAGTATTCCGACAAGTGTACAAATTAGCGCAGCGCGGAATCGTTTCGGTAACCTGAAAATACCGAGGAAAAAATGTCGATCCGATGTCACACCGAGTAATGTGAAAAAGCTCAAATGAAAAAAAAAATTGATAGAGCATCTGTTATTTTTTAAATTTTTACCCGGTTAAAGTTAGATTCTTTAATTTTTCTTCAAAAAACAACATCAAAAAATCTGGAATGATTAATTAATTTCTTATCAGGCCCATCTTAAAGTACTGAATACACTTTATGGAGAATTTCGTTAGCTTTCATGTGCCACCTTTCGTTAAAATTGTTTCGTAAAATATACGTGATTAAGTGGAACCACTTTGTTTTGCTGAATAACGGTAAATTGCAAATACTTACTTCGATAACTTACCCATAGAAAAAAAATTAACTCGATTTTCGGAATCAGTGGGCAATTCTACATAGGAATTGGGCCACTGTTAGGTATAGGTTTATATTCGTTTAATTGTGAACTTAATAAGATGTCTCTCTCAGTCTCTGTCAATTTTTGTGGGACTGCTATTTGAGGTTTACTTTCTTTTTTAATGTTGACTCCATTTTCTTAAAATTGTTTTTACAGTGGCAAAAGTGGCAAAAAAACCACTCCAGTTTATTTAAAAGTTGTAAAACTTTTGTTTTCATATTATGTACTTATTTAAAATGTGTAGTTACATACATACATATATAGTTGATTGAAATACAAAGATATTAATTGCAAATAAACGGTAATTCGAAGCGTATTTGTAAGGTACATATTATTTAATAAGAACAAAAACAAACTATGAGAATTATTATGTAGCTTAAAATTTTATTTTTATATGTGCGCGAATATTTTGAATTTTGTCGCAATAAAATATAGTATACTAGTAGTTAATAAAAGGAAACAAATATCTGAGATATAGATTGTTTCGTAGAGCTAAATAGTGTGCACGGTCGATAAAAATATTGTTGCAGAAGAAATTAAAAAAATAGAAAGAAGTTAAATTACAAAAAAAAAAAAAAAAATGTGGAAATACTATGTATGTGTATTCAAAATCAAACGTATAGCCCTAACTAAATACAAAAGAAGAATTTGATAAAATGACATATTGACATATTACATATGTACATATACACATATCGCACGTTTAATAATATAACGAACAAAAAGACAGATGGAAAGACACATATTTTCGCCATATTTGGGAAGGTTGGTTATGTGTTAGACTGAATTAATCTACTTCTCAAGCTTATTAATTGCATAATGAAATCTCCAAAAACGTAAATTTTGAGTTACATATGTATATTATTAAACGTGCGATATGTGTTTGTATTATTAATACAGTTACCTTTAAGACAGCAAATTCGTGTTTCTCAAATATTTGATAATGTAAAAAAAAAACCAAACAATTCAATACTTAGAACATTCTTCAGCAAGTTTCACTACTCAAGCTATGACAATTTTAGACCCCCAACCCCACCTTGCTACAATAAACTTGACGTGTTAAGCATGTTAATACATAGTTACATACATATACTAATTTTTATTTCTCGTATTCTTAGCTTTAAAATGAAATTAGTGTTATGTGAAGAATTTTAATATATCACGAAAACTATATACTACGATATATACATGAATTATTTTGAAAATAAAAAATGGAAGACATGAGTTGTGTTTGGTAAGAATATGTGCGCAAGTAAGTATTAAAAAAAAATAAGATGCAATAAAATACACTAAAATAACGCTAATTGAGCAGACGGGACTGCAGACTGGTCACTTCACGTGGCATGAACACCTGACTGTGATAGGCGTACATGACAACTCCATTTGTCCATCCTGCCTTGAAGAGGATGATACGGTGGAAAACTTTTGGGGCTTCTGCCCCGCCTTTGTAGGAATTAGGTTGAGGCGCGATATGTTGAGAGAACACCTGAGCTCTTTGATACCTAAAAATCTGCTTAGGTTTGTGCCTGGTTAGGACCACACAAAAAAAATATATGACGTATATTTTTATGCAAGTATAAGTAGCCCTTATTAGATAGAAGTGAGAACCGTTGATACCGTTATCATCTGCACCATCATTCCTTGCTACGCTGAATGATCCCAGTTTGTTTTTCCTGGCGGGAAGTATCAGTTTTAATCGCCTTGGGATCTCAAACCCTCTCTCATACATACGCGACATTTTCATCTTCGTATTCGTTCGCGCTATGACAACTTTCGTAGAAATGCATTTGATTTTCCTCTCAGAGTTATCATCAGTGTCCGCTTCAGCGTTCGTCAATGAGTTTAGAATGAGCAAGGGCAACAAATAAGGCTTTAACTTAAGTCATGCTTCAAACCTCATAAGAAACTAGGCATAAATTCCTAAACTTTCCACCTTGTCAATAAATGAGAGCAAAGAGTAGTTATTTTATTTTTCATCTCTTCTACCAATGATTCCCCTTCAACATAATTATCGTTTGATATCTTTTTAATAAATTTTAAGAGCTTTTTTTCTGAATCAGACTCGTTGCACAAACCATGTTCTGAAAAGCTTGTCTATAGATTTTCGGAATTCATTGTTCTAAAAGAAAAGCAATCGCAATACACGGACAGCACCGGCCATCTCAACAATTAAAAAGGAGCATAAAATCCGCTATACTTTAAAATAACATCCAAGTACAGTATTTTGTTATTATCATAAAAGTAAAAAATTAAAATTCGCGCAGTGCTTTGCTTCACATTTGAAGAAATAGTTAATTTTGAGTTTTACTATGCATTTAATTCATGTATTTCTTATTAAGAATTGATATTTTGTTTATTGGCAAAATTTAGCAATTTTTTATACACAACTTTAACTGTTATTAATATTTGATTTTTCATAAACTTACCAAAATTGATATTTTGATTGCTTTCCACAAAGAATGAATGAGTATTAAAGAGATCAATAAATCGTCCCAATTTTCACGACAATTCTAAACAAAAAAAGAAAGAAGTGTACCAACACACTAAAAATTGGGCCACCTAGCCATGTTCGAAGCAAACGCTAAACTCTACAGGAAAATCAAGTATGATCGGGAACCTGCCTTTGCAGGTGTATAAAGACAGCATAGAACGATCGAATACGTTCCATTTTGGAGTGCTATTTTCAATAGACATTCTGGATTAATAGTATGGAGAACTAGGACCGGTTTGTTGACTTCACTTTTTGTCATTTTTTCCACCTAGTGTCCTGATCTATTCTACTTTGCGGCGTAACGTAATCGGGGAAAAGTCATTAAAAGTCCCCTGGTTACATTGAAATGTAAGATTTCTGAGCGCCACAAGAGATTAAAAAAATAAGTCAATTGAACTAGCGTTTGCGTTCGGCTCATGAAATGTCAGAAGAAGTTGGTCCAAGAAAGATGAAGCACCGGGGAAGCAAGCAAAGTCAGACATTCATCAAGAAGATAAATCTTTCAATATGGAGGGATTATAAGAAGCCTGTCTACTACGAGCTACTCCTGCAGTACGGAACCATAAATGCTGAAGTCGACTGGGAGAAGCCACAGAAATCAAGCGATGCCATCCAGTAGAAACGTTCTGGTCAATCGAAAGAGAGTGGTCTTCCTCTACCCCTGCTCATTCTAATAACATTTATGTTATTCTGTTTTCCGTTATCTTCATTTTTATCTTTATACTCTATCGATAACAAAATCCATAGTAATATCCAACAAAATATCGATAACAAAACCGATCAAAATATCGATAACAAATTCTAAGACAAATGCGATAAAAATTTTGATNCTACTCCTGCAGTACGGAACCATAAATGCTGAAGTCGACTGGGAGAAGCCACAGAAATCAAGCGATGCCATCCAGTAGAAACGTTCTGGTCAATCGAAAGAGAGTGGTCTTCCTCTACCCCTGCTCATTCTAATAACATTTATGTTATTCTGTTTTCCGTTATCTTCATTTTTATCTTTATACTCTATCGATAACAAAATCCATAGTA
>NW_016159670.1:0-4742 GCF_001687245.7 Rhagoletis zephyria
GAAAAAAATTCCAGCTTACTTTTATTTGGAAAAAATCTGATTTATTTCTCCTGTCACGAGTGGGACAAAAAAAAAGAACCTGCTTTTTAGAGCACATATATTTTACGGAAAATCTGCGAATTTATTTCACTTCTCTGTGTGCACTTGATTGAACCACGAACACAAACAAAGCAAAAACTACAAAAACATCATGGCAATCATTCTTCATTATACATCTTCATCCTTTTCATTATACAAAAAATCCGAAATTCCTCTGTCACGGGTGCGACAACGTTTGTCACGGGTAGGACACGTATGCATTTTTATATGAAAAGGAGCTTTTAGTGTGGTCCATATATAAAGATAAGTTATTAAAAAATATAAGAAGCCAAGTAGGGGTTAAATTCACTCACGTTTTATCTTTGGATTTTAACTTTGAATTTTTGACTTTTACCTACTTAAATTTAATGGACTACAAAACTGCATACCAAAAAATTCTTAACAAAAAGTTTTAAATTTTTGGGCGTAATTTTTAAAGTTTGTTGAATTTTTATAATTTTGTAAGAAGTTTGAAATGTAGATTTAGGTGGTTCTGTGCTACACTTTTATAAAAGAAAAAATACGAACATTATATCAACAAAATAAAAAACCAAAACTGGTCAAAATGTATCTTAATTTAATCAGTTGACCACAAGGGTATATAGATAATGGACTAGTCCGCGCAAGCTTTAATTTGTTAGTTTTTGGTTGATTCAAGATTTTTATAATTGTCTTATCCACACGATTGTTAGTTTTATAAAGAAAATAATTTTTGCACCGAGGTTCACTTTCCCCATGGAGCCTCCCATTAGGGTGGTCCTTATATGTAGGAAGCAAATTTTTACATCAGATTTCCTAAGCCTCAACCCCTACGTCGATGCTAGTATAGTCGAAGATATCAAATAGAAATTTTGGACCCGATTGGAGGCGGTTAAGGTGTGTCGCAAAGTTCAGATTACCCTATGAAAACGTCTTAACCGACTCCACTCGGGACCAAAATTTATATGTGGTATCTTCGACTATAAAAGCATCGATTTTCCGTATTAAATTAATTTTTTTACATATGTGATATCTATGGCCGTCGTATTACCAATTGAGGGGATGAGACTGAAAAAATCTTTTAATTGATTTAATGGACCACTCTAATGAATGTATTGCGTTAGTAAACTCAATGTATAATTTTTCGTCTTGTGTTTTTTTTACAAAATAGTTTAATTGTTTTATTACAACAGGGTACTCCGTAAATGGACCTTGCACCAAATTCACAAAATGAGTAAAAATATATCACAAAACACTTTACTTCACACTTCATAAAAATTACTCAAAACTCTATTTGCATGAAAAATCAACGAGGATTCAAGCAGGTATGATGTGTTTAGGTCATATAGCTCGTACTTTGATTGGTCACTTCCCGGTTAATCATGTTAGATGCCTATAATTTAACGTTATTTGACAAGTTGGAGATCAACGAGTTTGTTTTGTGACCGCTGGTGGGTGGAGCGGAAAGATAATTTTCAGCAACTGCTTTAAGTAACTTTAGGGAGCTAGTATTTATTCCAATATTGAAAGATATCAGCACGCATGTCTATTCCTTCATTACAATTACAAATTTCGAAGTTCTCAGCTGACAGTCAGCTGATTTCAACAAAAAAGTTACAATACCAATTTTTTTTTTAAAACAGATTATTCACATTAAATATATACTTTTAAATTATAATACATGTATTTTTTTTTTTTTGAAGAAGCCGAGCATTCAGCGGATTATGAAAATATTGCCGGAATATTGCGGATTATGAAATAAACCGAAGCCGAAGCGGAAGGTTCGGTCGGACTCCAGATGGTAGTAGTTAGTAGCAGTGTTGCATTTACTTAGCAACTGAGCTCGTATATTTCGAATGAAATACATTTTATTGCTAATATTTTCTCGATCTTCTGCGTAGAGCGAAATGCTATTAAAAATACTTAGTTAAATAAGTTTACTACATACTAAATAGTTAAATGTACAAAATATTACTCTCGTATATACACATGTACAAACATGCATTCATGCACATACACTAAGGATCAGCCATTTTCAAAAATCACATATGTTATCACTTGAAGCAGATTCTTTTTACATGCAGGAAACAGCCTTTTGCAATTCAAACGACGAGTCCCAGATTGCTCTGCAGTCTCGTATGCTCTTCGCTGGTTGTCTTCGCTTACAACAAATCCCATGTGCCACGAAGGTCTGGAACGAAAAAAAAAAAGGTGAAAGGGCTAATTGAATTAATTATTCTTTCTTTCAATTACGTGAGTATGAATGTAATTAAATCTGCGATTAAGTGCTGCTGCTCGACGTCAAAGGGATGTTTAGCTAAGTCGCACACGCTTTGGAGTAAACAACTGGAATGATATCCATAACTGAAAAGAGGCAACAAACATTTTTTTTTTTTTTGTATTAGCATTTCTCAACTGTTACACATAAAAATATTAAAGTTGTCAGAAACTCGAAAAACTAGTATTTTTTGATTAAAATGCATATGTACGATTGTTTATCTTATCTAATTGCAATTCAAGTCGATTTTCAGAGAAAGTCAGTAGGCTGCTTCATTAAAATTAAATACATGTATTTTCACGTTTTCTCATTTTCTCTTACCTTTCTATCAAACGCTCGATTGATCTGTACAATTCACCAGCTGTGAAATCGAAAATATGTCTATTTCCTAAAGCATCAATCCATGCCGTAAATGTTTGGTTGTCGTTGACCCTTCGACTACCCACATTTTCAGCATCGCGTTTCATTGTGGACCAAATGGGCACATTGTAGAAAGAAGCCGCATCGTAGGGCATCACATGGTTCATTTGTAGGCCCCAATCCCAGAAGACTTTGCGCTTTGGAGGTAAGTCGGCGATCGGAATAGATATTGAAGCGATTATCTAAAAAGTTAAACGAATATTAAATTTGCTCCAAAATTTGTAATTTCATACGCAATAAAAGTTACAAAAATGCTTTTTATTATCTTTACAAAAAAAAAAATATATACATATATCTTAGTTAATCACACCTGTAGCACTGTATTATTGGGAAAAAGCAAAAACGCTGTCGTTGACTGAAAAATTTTAAAACAAATGCTTGTGCAAATATAAATGAGGAGGACGAAATGCCAAGGCAGCATATTGTCAACTGTTAGCTAGTTTTGCAAATAGCACACACTCGAGTGTCAAAGAATCGGTCATAATAGTTTGGACGTAACAGGGGACATATTGCGGGTACAACTTTTATTGTAACACTAAGGCCTAACAATTACATTGCGATTCGTAATAATATGCTAATGAAGTGGTAAATAAAGTGGTACGTATGTATGTACATATGTACATATAGATCACATGTAAAACTTCATTTACATATATTTATATCCAATTAAATGCCAATATTGGTGACGGTGGTGACGAACAAATTTGAAGAAGTGTTGATGAAAATTGTCAATAAAATTTTGCGTAGTAGTTACAGATGTTATCCAGTGATGCCAGACTGTGGATAATTTCCCTATTTGGCATAAAAGGGACATTTCAATTAAAAAAGGAATTTTCATTTAACATAATTGTCGATGCATAATTGATCAATATTCAAATAAATTGGTGTCGCGCCAAAACCAGACTGACCAATGTTAAAGAAGAGAGTATTAAGAGGTGACGCGAAAAAATCAAAATAGGGGTGTCGCCTTTGCTTTCCTGTTGGAAAGCGTTACCATACAGACATGCTTTTTTCATACCAAAAGACCTCAAGGCCTTCCAAAAGTGAAGTTTCGTATCAACATCCTGTGAAAGGACTTCGTAAAGAATTTGACCGGCCTGTGGGTTTCCACCTAGAGTTCATCGATGTTTGTTTCTTCTCCTTTCTTTAAAACGAACCAATTTGTTTTCACTTTATGCTCTGCTCTAATCAATCAGCTTATCCGAATTTTATCGGTTATGATAGTGCAGGCTTCAACAGATTATGTTTCGTGGGCGGTTAGCATGTAAAGAAGAAACCTTGGGGTAAAAAACACCAGAATACTTTGCCAAATTGATAGGTCGTTTCGAAAGGATTAAGGTACTTGTTTTATTTTCTCTCGTTTATATTCAACGCAAGACAACACGCAAAACATTCTATTATAAGTTTTGCGAAATGGCTAAAAGAAGTCTTTTTCCTGATCTATACAATTTCTCGAAAAGGACTTATCAACTTTTCCTTATACTGTAGCAATATTTTGTAATGTATTTTAAATTTTATTTCATAATGAAAAGTGCAGATAGACGGTAGTGAATATAAGCCCTCGATATACATGCGGATATATGTAAGTATATGATCTGTGAACATTTCTCTTGTAAACAATTTCTGAGTGCTCAGAATTTTTTTTAATAATCAGAATTATAAAGAATATTTGTTTTTGAGACTCAGAAAAACGTCTTATTTTAGATTCTAATATGACTCCGAACTTGGACACGTATTGGACGCCCTTCTAAGAAGGGAAATACGCTCTGTTCTGACTCTGTTTTGAGCGCATAAAGAGGGTAACTACTCAGAATTCTGAGACTTTTCTGACTTCAAAATGAGTCCGAATGTTTATAGGGCGATTCAAACAATTTTCTGAAAGCTCAGAATTTATGACTCTAAATTGAGTCTTTATTTCGTCAAAAATTCGACAAAAATATGATTCTTAGACCAACCATCCATACTGGCTCATTTCGGACTCTTTTGG
>NW_016159670.1:6218-30641 GCF_001687245.7 Rhagoletis zephyria
TATTTTGTAATGTATTTTAAATTTTATTTCATAATGAAAAGTGCAGATAGACGGTAGTGAATATAAGCCCTCGATATACATGCGGATATATGTAAGTATATGATCTGTGAACATTTCTCTTGTAAACAATTTCTGAGTGCTCAGAATTTTTTTTAATAATCAGAATTATAAAGAATATTTGTTTTTGAGACTCAGAAAAACGTCTTATTTTAGATTCTAATATGACTCCGAACTTGGACACGTATTGGACGCCCTTCTAAGAAGGGAAATACGCTCTGTTCTGACTCTGTTTTGAGCGCATAAAGAGGGTAACTACTCAGAGTTCTGAGACTTTTCTGACTTCAAAATGAGTCCGAATGTTTATAGGGCGATTCAAACAATTTTCTGAAAGCTCAGAATTTATGACTCGAAATTGAGTCTTTATTTCGTCAAAAATTCGACAAAAATATGATTCTTAGACCAACCATCCATACTGGCTCATTTCGGACTCTTTTGGTGTCATAAGTACTGAGTAGAATAAAAGTAACAAAGTTCACGCAGATGTAAAACTTTATTAACAATCATAATTATAAATAATGTGCATTTGTTTTTAAGACTCAGAAAGCGTAATATTTCAGATTGTAATATGACTCATATTGGCGTCCCTTCTAAGAAGGGACTTCTGACACTTTTTGAGCTCATAATGAAGGTTATAACTAAAAATTCGGAGACTTTTCTGACTCTAAAATGAGTCCTAATGATTATAGGGTTCAAGCACATACTTATTAAAAAAGTGATATTTATTTTTTGAAATTCTAAATTTTTGAAGATTGCTGTTCTCTTTCTACTTAAGTGTTATTATAACCTACCGAAATTCCTTTTGAACTACCAGCCTACCAAGAAGAAAAGTCCTACCAAATTTTGGTAGGAAAATCCCAATAACGGCAACACTGCCACTAAAGTCGAAACTGAGGGTATCTTGTTATGAGAATTTTAGCTAAAAAAACCGGATTCTGAAGTACGTTGGTAACAAGCTTTTCGTGGAAAAGGATGAGAGATCGTCTGTAGACTGTTTTAGTGGTTTAGCTGGAAAATATTTCGTATAATATTTAATGTAAGAATGATAAATACGTTGACCAGAAAGGTAAAGGCTATCTACCATTTCGCACGTTTAATGATATACATACATAAGTAAAGAATGATTTCAAAATTTAAATTTTGTGGGAAAACGCAATCAATGTTTCATCAATTCATTCAGTGGGTATACTTCTCTATATTATTAAACTTTCGATTTGTCTAAGTGATAAACTTTCAAATAATTGTTTGCTTTTATTTATTGCATCGTATCTCCAACTTTCTTCTGGACGAACTGTTTTTTTTTTTTTTATTAACACTAACTGGGCGTTGGCTCTGCGGCGGACACGGACGTCGTTTTTTAACAGAAATTCATGGTTATTTCGTAGAACTTAACGCGATGTATCTGATGGACCATTTACATAGTTGATTAAACTTGTTCGTCTAAGCGCACTTTTCGAATTTGAATCAAAGTCAGATATCATTGGTAATAATCAATGAACAGCAAATATTTCCTTATCTCTTCAAATTTGTTTTTCAACATGTCGTGAGTTTTATGTCTAAAATTGTATTTACTATATCGTAAACACTATATAGTGTTTGGGCAACTGAAAATCGGCATGCAATTCAAAACTCCTTTTTATCGGCGAACTCCGTGTTTAACATCTTCACTAAAAGCTCGATTCCATGTAAAAATGTTTTTTTGGTTACGAATAGTTTTAACAAAAAATCATCAAAATATAATGTTCAAGTATTTTCCAAAAAAATTCCGAGTCGATTGAGCTACACTGAAACTGCAAATAATTTTCGCGTATATTTTCACAAAAATCTTGAATGAAATAATTGTATCTAGTTATCAAAATATTCAAATGAGGACGCTGAAACTTGCACGATTCGCCCGGTGATTCAATGGTAAAAAGTAACTTTGGTGATTAGATAGTGAAACGTTTTAATTTGGATGAAATTTAATTTTTGTAAAGACTTTTTACGGGTGGTCCTAGGTGTTTGAGCGTTAAGAATTAACGGACCGCGGCATTTTCCAATTTCACTGAAATTTACCTTATGTTATACTTTTACATTTTTTATTTTATTTTTTTCCGGGAACTAACACAAAATAATGCATGTAGAAAGAAGCCCTCAGACTACATGTAGGAAGTAAAGTCCTCTCAACGACGAACGAAAGTCACTTTATTAGTCTGTCATCAAGTCCGTGCTGGTATATGGCGCAGAAATATGAAAAATGACAACATCCCATGCGGCGGCCCTTGGAATGTTAAAGATAAAGATTTGCAGAAGATGTACATGCATGCCTTTCACAGTCATGTGTTTATGGCATAAGAACTAACCAGTTAACAGTCCCAGTAGTTGTCTGTAGTCCCATCTGCTCAATGAAAGTAAATACCTATCGATGCCCTCTGAGATTGAAGGCAACACGAGTTTTTTACATCTGCAAGGAGTACCAGGCCCGAGCCCTCCCAAGTCAAATGTTCAGATGCCTCATTACCAGGTACATAGTTCCGAGTAACCTGGTACCCAGACTGAAACAAGTTTGTTATGGTTTTCAACGTAATTTAATCGAGATTTGCATTGCCGAATTAATTTGGAAATGGAATGCCATTAGCGCAGCTTTGCTGTCACAACAGACACGTAAACTGCTTCTCCCCGAATTTTTGAGCATCACAAAATGTTCGGCTTAAAATACCGAGGTATGTTCTCCAAGAGAGAATTGAAGATTGTCCCCGTTACTTTCGATATAGACGCCAGGTCCTGACCTTGTGACAATTTTGGAGCCATCAGTGGCGTACTATCCTGTTCCATCGAAAATACTTCTTCTTCTTCTTATTTGGCACTGTAACCGCCAAAGCAATTTTGGCCGTGTTCAACAAAGCACGCCAGTCGTTTCTTTTCTGTACCAATTGGAAATGCCAAGTGAAGCCAAGTTCTTCTCCACCTGGTCTTTCCATCTCAGTGGGGGTCTTCCTCTTCCTCTGCTACCACAAGCGGATTCCGAGTTGAATACTTTCAGAGCTGGAGCGTCGGTGTCCATTCGAACGACATGACCAAACCAGCGGAGGCGCTGTATTTTAATTCGCTGCATTATGTCCATGTCGTTGTAAAGCTCATACAGCTCATCGTTCAATCGTCTGCAGTACTCGCCATCGCCAACGCGTAAAAGCCCGCAAATTTTCCGCAAAATCTTTCTCTCGAACACTCCAACGGCCGCCTCATCGGATTTTGTCATTTTCCATGCTTCTGCGCCATATAGCAGCACGGGCATGATGAGTGACTTATAGAGTGTGGTTTTCGTACGTCGAGAGAGGACTTTACTCCTGAATTGCCAACTCAGTCCAAAGTAGCACTTGTTGGCAAGAGTGATTCTGCGTTGGATTTCCATGCTGATATTATTATTGGTGTTAATGCTTGTTCCCTAGTAAACGAAATTCTCTACTTTCTCGAAATTATAACTTTCAACAGTGACGTGGGTGGCGCGAATGTGCTGACTGTTTGTTTGATGACAGGAGATACTTCGTCTTGTCCTCGTTTACCACCAGACCCATTCGCTTTGCTTCCCTATCCAACTTGGAAAAGGCAGAACAGACTTCGCGGTTTTTGTTACCGATGATAACGATGCCATCGGCATAAGCCAGCAATTGCACGCTCTTGTAGTAAATTAGATTAAAGAAGTCACATGAAAGAGAGTCGCCCTGTCGGCGAACGGCTCGGAAAGGTCTTCCCCAATTCTGACGGAGCTGGTGGTATTGCTCAACGTCATTTTACACAGCCGAATCAGTTTGGCGGGGATGCGAAATTCAGACATAGCGGCGTATAGGCAACTTCTTTAGTGCTGTCGAATGCGGCTTTAAAGTCGACAAATAGGTGGTCTAAAAGACATTTCAGTCTAAATCCACACTGCTTAAGACGGTAGGCTAAGCAGTGCACCCAGAGCAGCCCGAGGTGCTTAGGGAAAGCTCCCACACGGCACATTGCGATCGTTATTTGTCGTGCGGCAAGTAGAATTCACACGCTTTTGATTGCTCCAGCACACCACAGATACGTAGCTGATTATGGGTCTTATCAGAGAGCCGTAAATCCAAGGGACTCGTCTAGGTGACAAATCTCAAATGGAAGTTAGTATAAGAAAAATGCACCCCAAACTTTGCGGACCCACCACACGAAACAAGGACTACGCTTTCTGATATACGCTTAGAATGGCCGGACCCGCAACGTATTCAACGAATCCAATTTACCAGCATAGGTAGCATCAATATAAACGCTCTCAACTTCTACAAAAATGTCCAAAGCGAATTATTTCTTAGTGGTTGCATTGCTGATTCTGGCAACAATATTTTGCAGAGCTGTCTCACAAGATTAGACATGTTGATCCAAACGAATGCGCAACTCAACCAATATNCGTGCTGTCGAATGCGGCTTTAAAGTCGACAAATAGGTGGTCGAAAAGACATTTCAGTCTAAATCCACACTGCTTAATAGAGGCACCTATTTCTTTTGAGCCTAAGGTGTTTTTAAGGGCCACTACACGGATATAAATCTTAAGTGACGGTAGGCTAAGCAGTGCACCCAGAGCAGCCCGAGGTGCTTAGGGAAAGCTCCCACACGGCACATTGTGATCGTTCTTTGTCGTGCGGCAAGTAGAATTCACACGCTTTTGATTGCTCCAGCCCACCACAGATACGTAGCTGATTATGGGTCTTATCAGAGAGCCGTAAATCCAAGGGACTCGTCTAGGTGCCAAATCACAAATGGAAGTTAGTATAAGAAAACTGCACCCCAAACTTTGCGGACCCACCACATGAAACAAGGACTACGCTTTCTGATATACGCTTAGAATGACCGGACCCGCAACGTATTCAACGAATCCAATTTACCAGTATAGGTAGCATCAATATAAACGCTCTCAACTTCTACAAAAATGTCCAAAGCGAATTCTTTCTTAGTGGTTGCATTGCTGATTCTGGCAACAATATTTTGCAGAGCTGTTTCACAAGATTAGACATGTTGATCCAAACGAATGCGCAACTCAACCAATATTTTCAGACATTTCAGTATGAAGGACATCATGCTAATGGACCTGAAGCTTTTAGGGCTAGTATAGTACGACATGCGCTGTGGCCGAGTGGTTAGAAGTATGTACTACCACTCTGAAGAACCTGATTCGACACCTGGTCCAAGAGACATCTAAATTAGACAGAGGGTTTTCCGATAGCGCTTCCTTCAGACCTTCAAAACTTTCAAAGGTATTTCTGGTATGAAAAAGCTTCTCATAAAATTCATTTGCCGTTCGGAGATGACCTAAAACTGTAGGTCCATTTGTTACATCATCAAGAGCATGTGCTTGGCCCGCTAAATTCCAAAATTTCCCTATACACATATATAAAAATAGTACCCTGAAACGCAAGCTTGATAATTTCGAGCCTCTCCCTCCTAAATTCCAAATCGGAGTAGAAGCTCGGCCAGATACTTAGTAAAAGTGTAATTTTAGTAGTAAAGACGACGCCATATTTTACTTAAACATTTATTTGTATGATTTTCGTGACAACACTCAATAAGTCTTTCTGACAATCCGCATATAAAAAAGTGCAATTTTCCCCCAGAAACCCATGCAGTTCTGCCGCTACGTATGTTTCTTGGTAAATTTGCTCGTGGTTGGCGAAGCCTTGATGAAGAGATGGCCTAAAAATGAAATAAGTGTGCCAACTAAATATTAATATGTATTTTACGTTAATGTTGTTATTAGTTTTCTTACGTTAATACAAATGTCAGCAGCTCAGTGAGTATAGTGTGATATCTATCGTCAAATGGATGTTGAGCTAATTCACAAACGCTGCGCAGAAGACAGCTGTCATCGAGGCCAAGGCTGTGCAACAGTAAAGAAATAATTCAAATTTAGTTAATTAAAAGGAAGAATGAAAGTAAATTTCGAATAAAACTGAAGAACTTTTCCAACAAGAAATTCAATCTAACAGTTTATTACACTCTATGTACATAGGTCCTTCTTTAACAAATTAATAAAAATCTTTGCTTTTTCAAGTAATGATCGTCTAACTTATAATGATTAAGTTTTGTACAAAAAAAAAAAAAAAACATTTTATTCGAATACCTCTCTAAGTAGTCCTCAATGCCGCGGTAGAGTTCACCGGCTGTTAAATCCATTGGATGCTGATTTTCGCCTAATTTGCGTTTATATTTCTCCAGCCACTGCAAATGCTGTTGTATTTCTAGACTTTCGGTTTGATTATACGCGGCACGTTTCTTACGTTGTTTAGGCTTTGCTATACCTGGCCAAATTGGTATATTATAAAAAGCCGAAACTGTTGGAGGTAGAGCATAGGACATTTGAAAGCACCAATCTATAAGTATACTACGTTCAGGAAGATACTCAACGACTGGATATGAAACTGAGTGAACAAGCTGAAACGGCGAAAGTGATTTCAAGAGTCAATAAACGAAAATGGGCCAAAAACTCGATCAAATGTTAGGCATTTGCCGATCTGTGGTTCCTTGTACATACTTACACCCAAAGTGCTTGATTGTGGATATATTAGGGCGTCTAACCTGCTGGCTTGCAATGTGACGAATGTCAGTAGTATGCTACGCAATGTCATATTGACGATTGAAATGTCTACTGCAAAGTGCAAACTAAAAATGTCGTGAGTATTCTAAATGTTCGTAGAACCAGAATCTATATATTATAATTTTCCGTTGGTGGTAGAAGAAAAATAGAATACTAGAGTATCAAAGATGACTTTACTAATAAATATAAAAATCATACTGATTTAAAGAAGTATGTTAACGAACACTAAATTGGGCAATGTCAATAAAAGTAAACTGTGAAATGAAAAAATGATGGCTCAATTAGTGTCGATCGCCGGTATACTAGGTGCTATAATGAAATAACAAAAAAAAAAAAGAAAAGATGAATGGGAATGAATTTATTTTCCAAATCATTGACCTAAATTAGAGCAAGCGGAAGATTCTATAATGCTGCTAAGTCAGCGATAGACAGAAAGTGCTTTTACTCTGCACGCGCCTAAGCAAAATGTATAGAAAGCTTAAAAGAGTTTTGCCCGCGGGCAAGGCAGCGCCCAACAGTGTGCTAAGTGAGTTATTGTATGTAATATTTTTAAACTACTCAGTCATATAAAACATTTTACAGCAGGTGATATAAATTTTCTCAACGGCCCACAGTTGGTGAAATGGCTTATCCAGCGGAAGAAAATTAATAGGGATCTTCATCTAAAGTGATAAAGGAATAAATTGCTTAAATTTATCAGTTTATGCGAATTCTTTCATGAACACACTTTGATAAATAATTGCATAAAACACTTTTATATGGCTAGTTACGTTTCATTCTTCCCTCGTCC
Organism: Rhagoletis zephyria; assembly: GCF_001687245.7. Lineage (NCBI taxonomy): Eukaryota > Metazoa > Arthropoda > Insecta > Diptera > Tephritidae > Rhagoletis > Rhagoletis zephyria. The sequence goes on from NW_016159670.1 coordinate 13,655, forward strand.
ATTGTGTTCATTTGCTTTAATGTGTTCGTAGCAAAAGCGGCTACCTGGCAACCTGTTAGGGTTGAATTTTGCTCAAACTTATACATTTGACAGTTCATTTATCAAAATGATAAATTTATCACTTTATCAAGTTTGTGGGCGGCCGCTGTGGTGTAGTGGTTAGCAGTGCGCGCCACCACTCCGCGGGGTCTGAGCTCAAGCCCGGTTCAACCCAATATAAGAAAAAGTATTTAGGCCATAAAAAATAGCTTCTAATAAAAATACAATCGCCGTACGAAGTCTTTGTAAAACTGTGGGTCCCTCCCCTTTGTGTGACCACATCAAGGCGCTCGCCACAAATCGGAGGAGAAGCTCGGCCAAACACTAACGTATGTGTAAGCGCCAATCTATTATTATTATCAGGTTTGTCAGCAGTTTATCACTTTAGATCAGCCCTGGGCGGCGCCTGCCCGGCGGGCATATTCGCCTATACATACACGCTCTGCCTTAGAAGGCAGCGAACGCTTCATTCAACCATACGACTTGTTCGCACGCACACAGTGACATCAATTGCACGCACACTACAAAAATTCTCTGTCGAAGCTGCCCACCTCCGCTTTACAATTGCTATAAGAAATAAAATTAAATATTGCTCTGTATTTATTACTGAACAATGGAAAAGTTTTCGTCTCGCGGAACGATTATTTTAAGATGTAAATTATTTTCGTCTTCTCATAATAATTATATGGGATTTTTATTTTTTTCGTCTTCGAACAATCTCAAGGGAGGGAAAGAAACAAACGGGTTCGGCAAGTTTTATTAAAACGGGCTTTTTAGGCTTATGTTTGTCTTTGTGCTGTGTGCGAGGGCAGCCACTCTAACCTAACCTAACCTAGAGGGGTGTCGAAGAGATGGAAAGTTTTGAAACTATCCCTAATATTTTCCGGCACTATTTTGAATTATAGATTGCGACTTATAAAAAGCTAAGAAAACACCTTTGATGAGGAATGGTCGTTTTGGCCCCTATTGTAAAGGGTCAGAATAAAAAAGCATTTGGAGGATCGTTTTTAAGTTACTGTAATATAAGAAAATTACAGATGCGGAGGGAATGTCAATTATTTCAGAAATTTGCTGGTGAAGTAAGCATGTGTTCCAAGATCCTGATCATGAGAATTTGAACAGTAGGGAAGCAGTGGACATCATTTATGACTCAGATTCTGATGATAGCGGTGATGGACAAAATTTATTTATGAACAAACTCTAAAAGAAAGCATAACAAGTTTTATTTTTTTTATTTTCTGTCTACCTTTATATTCCTTGTATAAAGTTTTGCCTGAGAATACGATTAGTGAAATTTTCCGGCTAATAATTTTTTAATGATTTTAACCCCTTAGCGACCTCCTAACCCATTTAATTCAGAGACCCCAAAATGGTAAAAAACACCCTTCGTGAAGAGCCAAAAAAATATAAAATTTTACTGTATGTACCCAAACTATATATTTCGATCCGATATGAATTTTAAATTTTTTCCACTTATTCTAAAAACACTCGAGCAAAAAATTGCAAAACTAAAATGGCTATACAAAAAAAAATTTTACATTAGAATGCAAAAAGGTTTGGAGGTTTTATTATATGGGTCTAAATCTTTCATCCTGAGTTGGAAACATTCCACCCCCAGACAATGACCCTGAAATTGTTAAATTGTTGCACAATATAATTTGTCAAATGTACCCAGTCTCGGATTTATGGACACCGCCTTAATTGGTTTACTCAAGTTTTTGCTTAATCATTTATTAAAATAATTTTCGATAGGATGCTCAATAAGTCTCTTTTACAATCAGCATATAAAGCAGTGCAATTCTCGCCTAGAAATCCATACAGTTCAGCTGCTTCGTAGGCTTCTTGGTAGATTTTCTCATGCTCAGCGAAACCCTGATGCAGAGATGGCCTGAAAAAAGAAAAAACAGGAACACAAATTATTTAGGGCCGTTTGCTCAAGTAGCTTTTAAAATTTATCTCCCCTAAATGCAAACATATTTTTTAAGGGTAGATAAATTTTAAATTTTGTTATGTATGTACAAATGTTCCGATATTTTACAGAAATTCTCACTTACGTCAATACAAATGTCAGCAGCTCAGTGAGTATGGTGTGATGCTTATCGTCGAATGGATGTTGAGCCAATTCGCAAATACTGCGCAGGAGACAGGTTTCATGCAGTCCAAAGCTGGAAAGGAGTGTGTTTGTAAGTAACGGGTGATTTTTTTGAGGTTAGGATTTTCATGCATTAGTATTTGACAGATCACGTGGGATTTCAGACATGGTGTCAAAGAGAAAGATGNGGGTGGCTTTGTTTGGAAAGTTGTTATTGAGTTGAACTGATTCTCGATAAAATGAAATAAAAACACAAAAATACTATTATCGAATCAAAACAGTAAAAAAAAATGAGTTTTGAGCTCAGGAAGTGCAAACTAACTCTGCCCTATACATAAATTTCTTGGTACGTTTTCGAGTTGACTATTTGTAAACCAGTAAAAATTTGAAAACCTTCCTATATGTTATAAAAAAGTATACATACATATGTATTAGGGCAGGTCAATATTTATTTTTGGCTATGCGCGCATGGCATAGGAGGATTCTACGTGTAATTCTAAGCAAATTTGCTAAGAAACCATGGGTATAAGATCAATTTTGGAAATCCTGGATTTACATTCAGCCCTTCTTTGACAGATCACTTTTTTTGATACATTCAGCTTGGCTGACTTATAAAAAAAAAACAATGTGGGTTAAAGAAAAAATTTAGCTTTTTTAGCTTTTTACTCTTGCTCAAAATATTAACTGCAAATTTAAATGTTGAAAAGTTTAATGAGCTTTTTAGTGTTATTTATGGAGTTCTAATTTGAAAAATATACCCTCTTAGTATGTATACAAATATTCAAATTCATCCTACTCCTTGCGACGATGAAGTGCAAAAATATCGCATATGTTTGTATTTTCCCTCGTCAGAAAACACAAAGAAATGCTTCTGAGGCTTCGACTTTATCCGATATCTGCGTGGGTCGGCTGGTTTTTGTGCTCTACCGACACTGAAATCAAATATCTGATTTGTTAATTTAGCTATTGTTCCTAGTCATAACTTAAATTTTGATTCAGCTTATTTTAGCTTTATTTTTCTTGCCCATTTAGCATTTGAAAGAGTTCTGGCAACACTGCACGCACTACAGTTGTGCGAGAAAATTTTAGTAAACTGCCATTTGAGAGTTCTTACTGAAAATGAAATATTTAGAGATGACTTGGAATAAAAGCATCGATTCAATCTCAACTGGTCTGGTAAATAAGATCTGAGCCAGTAGGTATCGCGGTCAATCAGAGGAAACTATGAGCAGCACTTGTTTTTTTTTATCATCAGGACTATTGCGAACTTGCCCTGCTAAAGTCTTTAGTGTAATTACTACCGCTCATCTCTATTCAAGTATTCTTTTTTTCTTCTAAAAATCGTTATTCACATCAGACCCAAATTAAAAAAAAAAAACAGCCAAATTTGTTTTCCACGCATCTTTTACAAAAAGCAAAACTTATTTACAAAAACCAAAATTATTGAAATACTTGTGTGTACAATCACATATTAACTTTTTATATGTATTTTATATGCATTCATTTATTAATTTTTGTCGTTCAGTATGCAATAATACTTTTTGTAAAGAAGAGATTTGTTAATTTCTAATTAAAAAAAAAAAAAACAAACAAATCAGAGAAAAAATTGCTTAACTACCAAATTCGAAAAAATAAAACAAAAACAACCAAGTTTGTTTGGAAACAACCAACACTGCCAACCGTGCACGGATTTAAAAAAAAAAATTAATTGTAGTAGATTTTACATACATATTAAAAAATAGTAGAAGTTGGTAGATTATTTAAAAGAAGTATTAATGATAGTGTCCACTCGTTTAGGATAAATCAAGGCGAATNTTCGAAAAAATAAAACAAAAACAACCAAGTTTGTTTGGAAACAACCAACACTGCCAACCGTGCACGGATTTAAAAAAAAAAATTAATTGTAGTAGATTTTACATACATATTAAAAAATAGTAGAAGTTGGTAGATTATTTAAAAGAAGTATTAATGATAGTGTCCACTCGTTTAGGATAAATCAAGGCGAATTTAAGGTGGTGTTACCACAGCAGCTGAATTTTTGCGTCGGTGGTTATTAATGTCAAAACCTACACATAAAACTGGGCCCGAATCACGGCATCCGAAATCAACTGAAATAAAATGGCAGCTGTTTTCTCTCCAATAAAATTAAAACTGAAAGAGGGAGTTCACTACCGAATGTCGTAATCTTAAAAACTAATTTTGATCACGGATGCCGTGATTCCGGTCCTGGATTAATTTAATAGTAGGCTTCAACAATTACTCTCCACCACAATTTTTTTTATTAAAAGAGATTTGAAGTGTTTGAAATTTGCAACCCATAAGTTGAGGCCACTGCACAAACATAGCGCAAACGAAAAATATTTACATAACCAAGAGATGCAATTTCACTTTTCAATTGGTTACGGTTAGAGGTAACTTTTCATTTTTGTTCTAGGTGTGTTTGATAACAAAATATTTATATACCGCGTTCGTTTAAATCTCTTTTCTCACTTTCCGGAAAATATTGATAGATTTTTAGACTTTGCTGCTAAAAATGGTACAAAATAATTTATAGAGCTAAAAAGTGGGTAGATTTACCAATAAAGTGGTGAAGTCCGTGCACTGTTTCACATACCTAGTGAAGTAATCCACTAAGCCGCGATAGAGTTCACCGGCCGTCAAATCCATCGGATGTTGATTTTTGGCTGTTTTGCGATTATATTTCTCCAACCACTGCAAATGTTGCTTAACTTCTGGACTTGCTATTCGTTATGCGAGGCACGCTTCTTACGTTGTTTAGGATTTTGTATACCTGGCCATATTGGTATATTATAAAAAGCCGAAACCGATCCAGGTAGTGTGTAGGACATTTGAAAGCACCAATCTATGAGTATACTGCGCTCTGGAAAATATTCGACGATAGGATATGAAACGGAGTATATAAGCTGAAAAGTGATGCGACGTTTATTAAAATTATTGTTTATTTAAAGGCATAGAAAATAAGTTAGCAGCAGTAAATGTGTAACACGAGATGTTGTAAGTGAATTACGGCTAAGCTGGTTGATTGATTGGGATAAATCAAAGCGTCTAGCCGGCTGACGGATACGGTTGTGAATATTAAAAAAATACTTTGCGGAGACATTTTCACGATTGAAATCCCTGTTGTGAAGTACAAAATAAGACTAAAACTGTGTGCACGAAATACTGATTCAGTAAGACCGACTCTAGTTTGCCGTTTCTTAAAAAAACTAGGCTATTGGAATATTAAAGATGACAATTGGTTTTAAATAGCATTTATTGATAACTCTATTAACGACTGATTGTGGGAGAAATATCAACGAGTTGTAAATGCGTAATGTCAATAATAAACAGAGAGAAGAAGAAGTAATGATGATGGCCCAATTAGTGCTATGATGAGGTGAAAAAAATAGAAAAAAATATTAAATAAATAACTAAAAATAAAAAGTGTGTAAGAGTAAATGAGTTGAATCCAGAGCACGCGATCATGTTGTCTGCTCTACGCTACTAAGTGAAAGGAAATGCAATAAATTTTGTTGGACTGCTTGGCAGTTTCAAGAGCCTCACAGCAAGTAGTAATAACTTTCTAGTCATTCGAAAAGTACGCTTCGCAACTGGGCTCGAATAAAAAAGAAAACGAAATGAATTTTAAACGTTCGTTCGCATTGGGGCACACATTCGTATTCCTACTCTTTGCTGTGATCAACGCTGAGGTTGGTAGCCCTCGTGAAGTCAGCTACACCAATTCATCAATGCACTCCACTACAAAGGAAATATATTCCACCAACGTATTGAGACCGAAAGCTAATCCTTCAAAATCCAGTGCATCGAACAGCTACAGCGATGACACCGGTACAACAACGCTACGCCCCGCCGTGGAACGTATTTTCTCACGCAAGAAACGCTTTCTGCTTGCACCGCCCGGTACGCGTCTCAAATTAACGCTGCAAATGAGCAAAAAACTACTCGCCAACTATCCGACGGGATTCACCTTCAATATCGAATTGGCCGTGTACTATCCCATGATTACCAGTCGCCTAGACTTGATACCCAAGCGTTTGCGTCCGACAACAACTGCGAAACCTAAAGCAAAGGGGCCAACTGCTCCTTTGATCGTGCAGATTCCTGGCTCACTGATACGTTACAAAGCAAAACCGGCTACCAAACCGCCTCTAGTGCAGCGCATTGACGAGTCTGGCCAAATGCTGCAGTGGGTGGACACAAAGCCGGCGCCGCCCACCTCAACTGTCTCACAATATTACACGCAACCGCTTAAGTGGCAGCAATGGTCCAAATATGGCGCACCAGGCTATGCGCAGCGTTACGAATGGACACCGGCAAAACAGTGGCCGCAAAAGCAGCCCGCTTGGTTGGCGCAGAACTCTAAGTGGCGTAAGTGGTCCACTACGTCTGCGCCGTGGGCGGCGAACAAGCGGTGGCAGCAAAAGCCTAGCAAATGGCAGCAATGGGGGAATGCGCCTGCTACTGGCGGCAAATGGTTGAAACATGCACATTGGCAACGCGACGCACCCATGGATGGGTTAGCAAATATCAGTGAAAATGATGTTGTGAAACGTGACGTGGATGGTGGAGCGGAGAGTGCAATCAACTCGGATCAATTGCTAGATGAACTAGATGAAATAGAGCCCATGTATGTACATTTCCCTGAATTGGAGGAGCATTATGAATGGAAACATTATCACAGCTATCGTGATCGTAGGCAATTGTACCATCAGCTAGATGGACTGAGTGGCATGTGAGTTTGTTTTTAAAATGCTAATTATTAACCGCCATGCAGTTAGGAAAGCTACATTTATGCGTAAAATATTATCGTTTCTATGTCATTTGTGCTACAATTGTCTAGGTGGTTCCGTTTAGACCATTTTGGGCGTTTACCCAGGAATTTCCCCACTTCATGTCTCTCTGTATTCAAAGGCCCTGTGCTGAAGATCTTATAGCTTAAGGGTCGATTACACAGGCCAACAAAAATGGGGAAAAATTGATGCGGCAAATGTTAAAGCTGTTTTTGGTAGACTTTTTTGTATTGATTACGAATCCGTAAGTATTAAGTTCCCATCAGCTCCAGATTTTGAGAAAATCGAGGTAAAAGTGTCAAAAATCGTAGCAAAGAAACAAAATATGATACAACCTTCCATTTAGGCTTAAATTAAAGCTTGACAATTGTCCCTGAAGATACCATCCCTGTAAACCTGACCTTATCACTTATAGTAATTTATTAAACAGCGAAAAGTGATTTTGGCGAAGTTTGAGTGATTATCGCAATTAAAAAAGGTTATAGAACCTTTCACTGGAGTTTATGAAAATTGTATACTTACGGATTCGTAATCAACACAGAGAAAGCTATAACATTTGCCGCGGCAAAATTAGTATTTTCCTGAGTTAAGGATATACATACATATGTATACAGATATAATATAGTAAACGTACATACATATATATATTTCTACAGAATGCTACATATTCTTATAATACTAGATATACTTCGTTCGAAAGTAGGATTCTTTCCTTATCTATTGAAATAATTCCTTGTCTATTGTCAGCATAAATTATCTAAAAAATAGCACTTTAAAAACATGCTTTTATTTAACATGAGCATTCCAATGAATAAAATAAATGACGAAAGATTTTTCAGAAAAAACATCTTTTTAAAACTGCACTAAATTTAATAAAATTAAATATTAGAATTAATATAAACTATTAACACCCCTATTGCGAGTGTCGACAAGTAAATAGTAAAAAAACGACTATTATTCGATGTATATTTCTCGTTCAATAAGAGACTGTGAATATTTTAAGTCGCTCATCCTTCTACAACTGTTTGTTTTTAGAAGGATGAGCGACTAAAAACTATTCACCTACTCTCGTTTCTTGAACGAGAAAAAAGATTGGTAATACCGTGGATAGTCGATAATCGACTAAGAGTCATTTATCTACTACTAGTCGACACTCGCAATAGGGGTGTAAAACTAAAACAAGAACGAGTACTAGCTGCCAGGTCCTATAACTCGAGAGTTTTACAAAAGAAATCTGTGTTATACTTAACAAACACATTATATTACATCATTTAAAAAAGGGATCGCTGGATCCGAAGTGCTTCTTCCTTTCCACAAAACGGGCAATGCTGTTGGGCGCATCCTGTAAGGAGGTGTTGGGGCTTTAGTTTGGTATGTCCGATTCTAAGCCGAGTGTACCGGCTAGTGAAATGCCGAGACGTATTGCTTGAGTGTTAGTGTTGCCAGAAATAAATATCCATTAAGGAGTAGAATCTCCAGAAGAAAGGCTAGAAAGAGCTAAATAAAAAATTTTAGTGATAAGAAAGGGCTAGTTTCATTATTCATCTATTGAACATTTTTCATTTATTTTAGAATGAATTTTCAAAATTTTATTTCTTTAGGTACATACGCACATACAGTTTTCATTCTAAAGAAACATTCTGAGCTTAAAATCGCTAAAAAGAAAACATAAAAAATAGATCCATTACGAATTCATTAATTACACTTGTTTACATGAAAAAGGACTTCGCTAAAAAGCGTTTTTTGTTTAGATTAATTTAGGATCGCTAAACATAAATGTAAGTCTCATTTATTTTCGTAAGGAAGCGAACCTCTTTTCTGGGTCTTGTGCAGTTATTGCAAAAAAAAAACTCGAGAAAAGCGAATACAACAATCTTCTTTGATTACCTTTCGAAATACATATTAAGCCCCATTACGTGATATATTTTTTGTCTCAGTCGGAATAGTACTTTTTGAGTTTTTCGAAAGATAAACAAATTTTCAAGATATTTCGAAAATTGTTCATTTTACGTTTTATATTGTATGTGTGTTATATCATGATATTTTTTTCAATTCATCCCATCTGATCTCAGCTCACCTCACTTATACTTAGGCCAACCCACCTTACCCTAACTCAATTTACTCCAGCTCACCTTAATCATCTCACCTTACAAAACTCACCTTATCAATCAAATTACTCAACACAGTGTTATGTTATGCTAAGTCCAGTCGATCGAAACATACAACTATTACGATTATGGAACAATTAAAATATTAATCCAGAGAAATTTCGCCTGCGTAGCATGGCACAGACGCACTCATTCTTTTTAGAAGATTTAAGTCCAGCACTATTTGTCGTCTTAAGCGATCAATTTAATTACCTCAGTTATACAAAACATTCTTCCATTTACTCCACAGTCTTGGGATCGACTTGAAATCCTGTGTTTTGCGCGCCATCTGTGATTGTAAACGCTTTTTGCTACCGCCAGGATACTCAATGGTGCAGGATATACTACGGCAAATTTTTACGTAAGTATTTATGTAAAATAAAGATTTAATGAAATTAGATTTGAAAAAGTGCGAAGTATAAACGGTTAAATTAAAAAAATGTAAAGAAGAGGATTCATTTGAATTCGAAAATGGGCATATTTTTTTGCTAAAAATTTTAACAGTTCAGTAGGGGCGTCAACACACTTTCGAAATTTAGTAAGCCAAGGCTAAGATAATTTTTTAAAAGTGTTTCTGTTTTTTCATCGGTTAAAGTCTCTTCTACTTCTATTAAATTATTAAAACTTGTATAAAATATTGCTCTGAGTTTCTGGTTTCCAAACGTCAAGGGACGCGCACACAGAGCGCTTGTAACTTAAATTTTAAGATGAACTTATTTAAGCAGAAAGTTGGAACTTTTTTCAAGGTGGGCACACAGACAGAAAACCCGTACTGAGAAACAAAAAAAAAGTGGAAAAAATTTGAATGAAATAACCCGGTCAAGTTAGACATTCAAGGTTACGTAATTTTCGTCTAAACACTTTCAACGTCATTCTTGACAACCTCGGTTCTGAATTGCGGAAGAAATGTGAAGCATATGAAAGGATTCACGAAAAACTTACAGTTATTACTGAATTCGGCAATCTAAATTTCAGTGAACTACCTAAAAGATCAGAACGTTTAAGAAAAATGTATAACTCTGACTTGGAATCTTTAGTGGACGACGAATTTGTGCACTTAAACGCGTATTGCTCTGAAAAAAAGTTCGACCGTAATTCTCCATCCGACCTTTTGAAACTCTTACGGACAAACGGGTTATACTACCTAAAAGAGGAGATAGCATATAGAATATTCATCAAATCAGCTATGGCGAACTGCAGCGCAGAACGATCATTTTCATGTTTGAAAAGGGTCAGTAACTATTTACGCTCAACTATGAGCCAATTTACACGACGACTTTTCACCCTGCATTTTTTTGCACTTTCTCTTTTATAAAGTCTTCGAAAATCTTCGTGCATTTACACGATGACTTTTTCTTGGTGGCGCTTCTTGCCATTTAAACCTTAAATTGTCTTGGGTCTATTCTTTCGTTCTCATTTTTAAAGCGGAGCGAATGGCGAACTCAAAGTAAAAATACGAAAAAGGGAATTCGATAAAAGAGAAACGTCAAAAAACCCCTCGAATTCGTTGACCGTGCGTGCATGCCTACCCCGCTGACTTCCTTACACTTCTTGCCTACAAGCGCGAAACGCATGCCTCTATGAGGGCAAATCGACTTAGGGCCGGTTATTCATTGTGTGGTTATAACTAGATCCCAGTTAAATAATATTATTGACGATTTCGACTTCATTAATATGTTACCTGCCAAACCCGATCCTAGCTTGTCCTAAAATCGGGTTTGGCTGGTAACAGATATAACATGTGAACGATAAAGCAGTCGTTGTATTTAACCGGAGTTTCCACCTCAGATTTGTGCTAACCAGACATTGAACAACCGGGCCTAAATATCTTAGCTATTCTGTGCATTGAGTCGGATTTACTCTAACGCTTGGAAGCTGTGAAGATTTGAGCGATCAGTTTGCGGAAAAAGTAAGATATATTTGCATTTAAAAATATGTATTAGAACTCACAAGTGTATGTAGATATGATTATTGTCATACAATTAAACATTCAATGAATTGAACCACATGTTTGGCATTTACTTATTTCAGTTGTGAATGGTATACGCAAAGATTTTTTTTCATATATTTTATGTAGGTTAAAGATAAATGGGCGGCATTTTAAGTAAATCCGGCCCTGCACCTTTTGCTACAATTTTGAATCGCTCTATCTCAGAAATGGTAATCCTTAGGAAGAAACTTTTATAAAAGTTTTTATATATAGTTGTATGATCTACACTTTCGTCCCACCTATTTTTATGATAAATCTTACCGTTTCGCTGAAAAATGCAAAAATCGATTTATGTGACATTTGACCTTGAATAACTTTTTTTGCAGACGTGGGATCGGTGGGAACTATTGACATTTCATTTATAATCGTGTTCGCAACATTCGTATAAATTTTTAGCTTTATACTAGGTTCACATATAAGTAGATTATCCTCATTTTCGAGCTTAACACCCTAATCTGTAATTATAACAAGAGATTATCCATATAAAATTCGTCCCTTGTTAATCTGTAATTATAAAATAATCTCAGATTTAACCGATAACTTTTCGGTGTCCGTCCTAGTTTTATCGATTGTTTTTGCGAAAGAGAGAAGAAATGCCAAATGTAAAAGTAAACTAAAATGTACGCTAGCAAGTAAAAGAGGTTTGTAAAGGTATTTTTAATAAAATGTTAAGTTAAAATATATTTATATTGCTTATTATAGCAGAAAAACGTGATCACGGTGGCACAGAGAAGAAACATAACTTTTCCTTGAGATGTGAGAATAACAAGCACAACAAATTTGACGGCTAATAATCTGAGATTTGCCTGTGTAAACGGGGTGATTAAAAAACGAGCTTTGATTGAGATAATATTGATATGTGAACATAGTTTTATGCGAATTATTGTAAGCTCACTCCAACTTTTTGAGCTAACTTTTCATATTTTTTCTGCGACTTTCTGATTTTTTTTTTATATCCGAGCGCACCAGTGCACAAGGGTATTATAACTTTGTTCACATAACGGTTGTTTGTAACAGCCAAAACGAATCGAGAAGTACTGAAGCTTATTCACTTATAATTGATATTTAAAACAATTTTTAGACGAAAAATAAGAGTATTATAAATTATTGGTAAATGGGAAAAGCCACGCCCATTTATGATTAGATTTCTTCCAAACTTGGCACAGCAGGCCAACGCCTTGAATTTTTTTAAAATCGGACAATAACCACGCCCACATCCCATATAACGGTAATTTAGAGAAATACGAAATCGTCGATAAATCAGTAAATACTGAAGCTAATTTATTAAAAATTGATGTTTGCGATAACTCTTTAGCAAAAAATACCTTTATGATAAAATTTTGGAAATTTGGCGGGGCACCGCCCACTTATGACCACATACATACATATATGTATCACGTTAACCGTTCCATCAATTTGTACCAAACTCGGTGGGTTCTCAAACATGATCATAATAATTACAATCTAAAACATTGATTCAACACAACCTGATAAACGTTAATACTTACAGCGCTTTTAAGCTTGCCTATATATGTATATGTCTACAATACATAATTTCATCTGTAACTTCAGTCATAAACAAGCTGTGCTCCCCGACGATAACAGTATAAACAGAACATATGTAGTAATGTTCTTTTGTTTTATTTTTTTACAGCTTTCCTACCAAAAGTGGCCTAGAAGATGAGTACAGCCGCATAGTGCAACTGGATTATGAGAAATGCGATAGTGAACTGAGATCAGCATGTCCTTTTAATTTGCTTGCCTGGCTAATGCGACAGAATCAAGATTAAAAAAATATGCCGTATTTAACAAAAGATTTGTGATGACCCAAATAAATATGAATTGCTAAAAAAAAATCGCTCTTTAAATATTTTTCATTAAATAAACCATGTATGTATGTAAATATATTTTGCTCCTATTTATTTAACTCATTTCACAAATTCCGTCTCCCACAGTGATTGCTCGCAGAGTGCGTACTGTTTGTTGCAGCTACCTTCAAAACCATTGGCACGGTCATAGCGTTGATCTTTGTAGTGTATGCGATTTTCTAATAAGTCCTCATCTAATGCTTCGGGCACTGTAAAAACTGCACGCATTATTTCACCAACAAAAGTGCCAGGACTACGTTCTTTGGATTTTTGTCCAGTCTCACAGAGGGCGCGCAATATGCACTGATGGCTTTTCTTAATGCCAAGTCTGTAACATGGAAAAAATATTAAATTTATAATGTATTTGGCAAGGAGTGTTGAATTATAAATAATTATTCTGCTTTATCCTGAGTTTCGCCCGAAAAAAATTCACATGGAAACCAAGTGTGAATAGTGAACCGATTCGGGGAAAATGAAACTCATGATAAGGCTGATTGTCTTTTCTCCTTTCTATTTTCATTTTCCTTTATCTATAGATACATCATCCTAAATACTGGATACAAAAATACTTGGTAATTTAGAAACGATGTTTATATTTTCGAGACTATTTCGGATGCTTGGGACTTCTTCTGGATTTTCGGCGCTATTTCAGAATTTTCGCTGTTATTATTAATTTTCGAGATTTTTCGAGTTCTCGAGACTATTTATCGGGACTATCTCGAGATTTTCGGGACTGTCTTGGGATTTCCATATTCTCTGGTCTATTTAGTGACTTTAGGGGCCTCTTCGGGAATTACCGGATCTTTGAGGTTCTGCGGACTATTTCTAGAATTTCGGGACTGTATAGAAATTTTCGCGACTATCTCGGCATTTTTGAATTCTCTGGACTATTAAGTGATTTTCGGGGCCTCTTGGGATTTTCTCCCGCTATTTCGCGATTACTTCGAGATTTTCGGGGTACCTGAAATCTTCAAATCAGGGTATTTAGTGTCTACTAAATACTTTGAATTTTTGTACTTACATCTAAATAGCAACTCCAAAATATCTAAAAGCTTAAACAGACGGCAGCGTTGACCGAAATTAACTGGGACTTAATCCGGATCAACTGCAGTTAATTCCCGAGTTGATTTGGATCAACGCTGCCGTCTGTTTAAGCTCTAAGTCTGTTTTGTTTAAGTATTTAGCAAGTATTAAACAGTTAAGTTCTTTTTGATTGAGTATTTAGACATCCGCAAATACTCAGTATTTAGGTATTTAGTACCCAAACTTGTACTTTAAGTACAAAAGTACTTAAGTATGACCATCACTGTATTGTACCTCCCTTTTATCTTATTGAACTTCTTTGAAATCTTTACAAACTTGCTATTTTGTAAATCCATCAATTCGATGTCAGTCCTAATCGTTTCTTTAGTAGTTCTTTATCTCACCATAAGTACTTGATACACTATCTCTCTACCACTTTATTTGCTGTTGCTTTTTGTGTCAAAATGTTCTGCACACGCTTATCCCATGTAATTGTTTTAAGTAATTGAAGATATTCATTGCTGTTGCAATTTTGCTCAGCAGCAAGTGGCTTTAGCAGCTGTCGCTTTTTGTATCATTTCGCATATCAATGTATGTATGTACTTTTGTTCTTTGCACTTAAAATGCGAAATGCAAAAGATTGTTTGTACTTAAATGTCAGCTGCATGACTGTTGGACTTTGAGTGCAGATGTGGCAAGTTGCTTATCAGCTTAACTGTTGCTGCATGACAATGCATGAACTCTTTGAACGAAAAGCGTTGCAAATAAGCGTGGCGTAAAAGGTTGTGTATGTATGTATGTATGTATGTGATAGCGACACTTTACTTTTAACAGAAATAGTTGCATAATTGGCCCTGAACGGAGTGGGAAAGGACACCAACTGGTGGCAATTAACACTTTTTAATAAAAAAGATTCCCTGCTTAATTCCAACCTAAACTGGAATCTTAAACCTTTAATATTTTTGGAAACTGATGAATATTAAATGATTTTGCGCTTTCAAAAATTTCAATGGTGAAGATGAGTCTTGTGCGAATAGGCCAATTGATGAAAGAATTTGCGAGATTCTTCAAAAAAAAAAGTTGTTTAAACTAGTATATGTATTTCATTTTATGACATCGCTGGGGATCTAAACGTTGACAAAAAGTATTTACTAAAAATATTTTGAAGCCTTAAATAAAGCTGAATGCCAAAATAGGCTCGCTATAAACTAGTTTCCATATGTTAATCACTCCTGGGAGAGAAAGATTTTGCGAAAGATCTACGGACCTTTACGCGTTGGCGACGGCGAATACAGCAGACGATGGAACGATGGGCTGTATGAGCATTACAACGACTTGGACATAGTGCAGCGAATTAAAATGCAGCGACTCCGCTGGCTTGGTCATGTCGTTCGAATGGACACCGACGCTGCAATTCTCAAAATGTTCAACTCGGAGCCCGCTGGTGTTAGCAGAGGAAGGGGGAGGCCTCCACTGCGATGGAAAGACTAAGCGGAGAAGGACTTGGCATCACTTGGCATTTCCAATTGGTGTCCGTTGGCACAAAATAGAAGAGACTGGCCTATTTTGTTGAACTCGGCGTAAATCTCTTAGCCGGTTACAGAGCACAAGAAAAAGAATGAATCCTGCAACGAAGCGAAATTAAGCCGTGCTTAGAACGAATGATTACGAGCAGTGTAAAGTGAGCAATAACGGCAAAAGTCCCGAAAAGTGAAAATGTAGGTCACTCCATTTCTGTGACATCATCAACGCATGCACCGCAAATGGAGGAGAAGCTCGGCCAAACACTTAGTAGAATATATGAAGCTGCAATTTGTTATTGTTGCTGTTGAATTTCTTGATATATTTGTTATATGTTTGAGTGCTAATGCATTTGATGTTAACTGATATGTTGATACAATCAATTTTCGCTTTGCTGGCAAGCATTCTAATTCCATGCAGATTTTCTGAGAAAGAATGGGTTTACATACACTCCGTTTCACTTCAACAGGAGCATTTATTTATTTTTTCAAAAACCAAGTTTATACCTTCATTTGTAGGCATTGTAGTCCGGTCAATTTAGACATTCGAGGTTACAAAAATTCCCACCCAGCTGAAAATTGGTAGGATTGTTCAAAACACCATCATAAATGAAATCTAAAAAGTCCTCATCGATCCGATACCTGGAAAAAAAGTTATTCGGCGAACTACTGTGAATGGAAATCATGTTATGGCATATACCGATGACGTCTTCATCTAGGAGTGTCCACTGGATCTACACGTCCTACCCTTAATAATTCAATAGCGCTTAAACAACTCCAAAGGTTTCAAAGTATTCAATAGCTTTGCATAAGCGGATATCGCTGCGCTCCACCTATTGAAGCCTTGAATGCGATTCCACAACTATCCTCTTTGACTTATAGCTCGAGCGATAGTCGCTATTGCAGCCCTGAAATCTATACCATTTCTACGAAAAGTTGTTTTTTGTCCATATAAAATACTACATGGAAAATTGTGAGCGCTTTGAGCACTCCATAAATATTTTTTTTGATTAAAAAAAAAAAAAAAAGATGGGATATTTTAGTTTGGTATAGAAGAATCCTATGGCGGCATTAAATTCCCCACTTTTTCTTATGCATTTTTGGACCACCCTAGTGTACAAGCATCCTATCACATATGTACGTACATACATGTGTATTTTGAAGTTTGTCTTTTGTCATTTGTCTGCTGTGAAATTTTACAAGATAGTTATTGCTGCTGACATATCAGATGCTGTGAAGCGATGAAAATGTGAAGAACAATCAGAATTTTTTATGCACATACATATGTACATATGAATGTATATATGTATGTATGAACGTACATATCAACCCATGCCTGATTTTATATCACTAAATGCTCTGAAATGCAATCTTAGGTGCATCAGCATCATTTACATATGTACAAATGGATTTGTAGAATTGTGTAGTCGTACAGTTACATATAATCTTTTCAAGCGAAAGAAAATTGAAATTGATTGGCAATTTCGTAGATAGAAT
>NW_016159670.1:30741-42572 GCF_001687245.7 Rhagoletis zephyria
CATTAGTAACTGAACAACCGTACAAGTCCAAAATCAGTTATTCATTGTTGAGATCGAAAACAGTACAAGTCATGGACATGCACGGTTTTTCTCTCATTTCACCGTACTAGGTGCTTAGCCGTTAACATAGCACAGCTGATTGTACCCGTGAAATTGGGAGAAAAGCCGTACTTGTACGGTTGTCGAACTCACCGATTCAATTAAATGAAATTATATGAGAACAGAAATGAAAAAAGAGTCAAATACAGAATTTTTAAATTCCCTACATTTAAGTAAATATTGTACTGTCCTTTTTTCCCTACATCGCAAATTTAAGGCTGAATTTCCCAACATGTAGCCTCTTTTCCTTGCTATTGGCATCACTGTGCTACAGCCACCGAAAAATGCAACCGCTTAACAACAAAGCGCTTATCAAAATTTTTGTTTCTGCAATCTTGGTTAAATAATAAATAATTATTGATGCTAAAAATACTCGTCTTATTTTATTTAAGCCTAATTAACAAGGGAAAATTTTTATGGAAGGGTGTTTTTTCAATACTCACTATAAAAAAATACCTTTAAAAATTCGATTAAGCGATTGTTTCTCAATAATTGCAATTAATTTTTTGGGCTTTTGATTAATCATATGATTAATTAATCGATTATCTTATTTTTTTTTTGCCATCTCTTAACCTTAACTTAAACTACTGAGTAAGGTCCAAAGATCAGCGTTTTTATGCATTTCAGGTACCTTAAGGACCACGCCAACAAAAGCGCTCAGAATAAAAGATATGTTGCTATGGATGGATCCAAGCTAGACAATAGGAGTGGCCACGGACTTTTCTCCAAGGAATTAGGTCTGGAATCAAGGGTGCACAGGAATGGCTCTCAGCTCTAAGTGATATTAGCGCTGTCTTCAAGATCAGCCTCATATGGATTCCAGGATAAAGTAATATTGAAAGCACTTGCAGGGCCTATGAGCTAGCAAGGGAAGGTACTAATCTTCCACTGTACTAGAGGAAGCCACTGGTACTACTATGGCCACAAATAGATACAAAAAAAGGACGAAAGAACTGCGCTGCCCCTCAAAAGAGGATATTGCGATGTATAACCGGTCATTGGCTATTTGTTAGACACTCCTAGAGACTAGTAATATTCTCCCACTAATATTACAGAAGTTGCAGAGATAAAGAAGTTTCCAAGCTTTAGCTAAGGCGCTTCTTTAGGAATAATACGAACTCTATTCTTCATAAGAGCTTCCAAATGGTTCTATTAAAAATAGTCACTGAGGTTCCCGTGATTCACAGTGGTATCGAAATAGACCTGCAAGATCTAACTGAGTTGGTTATTTGAACTGACTGCCACACCAATCTAACCTAACATTAACAACTGCATTATATATAAATTAAAAAAAATTGTGTTAAAGCTCTATAAATATATTTTATTTTTTTATAGTCATTATTACTCCTTAAAATTTACCCATGAAAAACTTTATATGTATGTACAAGTACATACATATGTTTCTAAAAATAAATATATGTATTTCCAGAAAATCATGACATACTTTGTTCGTAAATGTTTTCTCAGAAAAATGCCGTCTCTTTTTTTCTAATTTATTCTGCCTTACCCTGTTTACAAAGCAGTGCAGTCTCAATGTTGGCAACTCAATTGCATTGCAGCATCCGGTTGTTGGTTGCCGGTTGTCGTTGCAAAATAGATCGCCATAAAGCAGGAAGTTTTGCGTAACTGCAACCAAATAGGATTGTCGTCAATGACTGCCTACACCTTGGTTGCTGCGCAAGCAGAAGATGTTGCTTCGAGGTTTTGCTTTGTCAGCTCAGAGCTTTAGGCATTTCAAAATTTTACGTTAATAAATCTTTCAGCAGTGGTTGCATACTGAAAGTCAAAGAATTTCGAATGAACGCAATACAAAATTTAGTAAAATTATGGATGGCGTATTTAATAATTGCGATAAACTCAGATTAGCAGGATTCCAGCAAATGCATCTTGTCATGGCTTCTATAACGAAGTAGCAGAACGATATTCTATTCAATGAGCACTTTGAAGATTCAATTTCTATAAACGACTTAAGAATGAATTAGGTGTATAGACCAGATATTTTTCTAATTGGTCGTGAGTATTTCACTGTACCTGACTTCCTTGTTTAATGGTGGCTGACAGAAAGAAATTCCCGAAATGCCCTTACTATTGTGCTAAATGGACATCAGATATAATAGAACTGCACGCAGGATTTGCATCGACTAGCTGCTCTTTACAAAGGTCGCCAACGCTCATAGAACATAGTGACTGAGACCAATTTTATACCCAGGAACCAATGAATGCGGATCCATGCCGTCTTAGAAAAAGTTGTGCTGCACATTAAGAAAGAGAGCCCTGCACCGCCCTCTCGAGCACGGAGCTGGCGGGTTCCAGGGAAAAATTAAACTAATTGCATATGAAGACAGCAGATTAGTGGGGCTGTTTCCGCGGACCGCCTAAAAGTTGTAGAGACGCGAGACATTCCAACGCGTCCAGAGAAAGAGCCTAGGTAGGTATAACACCGTCCGAACCGGAAGAGATGTTAGAAGTATTGCAGAAATTCAATGCTAGCATCCCTACACATAAATGGACAGACCGAGCGACATTGCAGCGGACGAAACACCAGGGGCCCACGAGATGACGGTAGACGAATGTAGAGCAATCGATGAGCTGAGCGGTTACGCTTCATCCAGATTAGAAATAGGTGAGGCTTTAAGAAGGCCTCAGCGACGATGAAGCTGAAGCGACAGAGGTATAATCGGTGGTTTGCATACCCCGAATAATGAGATATTTACTGGTAAGGGTAAGAGAAATTAAAAAATCTGGATAACAGTTATAAATTCTATTATCTTACCGCATTTTAGCACTGGAGACATCACTGCAGTCTGCCTGGAAATAGGATGCAAATGGTATAAGCCGGCTCCAATTTATTTGTCCCACGACCATCGGGGTCATTTCCAGATATAACTAATCGAGGCATATTGCACGACATGATCTAAATAAACTCCGCAAATAATAAAGGGAAGTTTCAATGCAGCCAAGCAGAATTATGTTTGGCTCACTCTAAAAATCTACACTGAGCACCGATAAGAAAGCCAATAGGCAAGCGAAGCGAACTTCTTGGATTGATTTATGGTGCAGAATTGTTACAATATTCGAAGCCTCAAAGCTCCGAAAGGTGTTCGCAAATTTATCCACAGCCCCCGGTTGTATCAAAAAAAGATGATGGGTTATTACTGAGTCAAGTTCCGTAATCTTTAATGTTTTTTTACTTAACCACTAGCCAGAATGCACTGCTGACGCTTTAAATATTCCAGCACAGCCTTCCAGCGAAATGATAAGTAGCAGGAAAATCTATTGGGCTATATCTAATTCCAAGCCCTATAAGTCGCCAGGACCATCTCCCCCAACTGTTTAGAAGTTGGAAACATTCCCGAGATCTGAAGAGAAGTCAATGCAGTGCTCATTGCTAAGCCTGGTGTGTTAAGGCCTATAAGCCTTTCCTGCTATCTACTTAAGACTCTGGAAATAATTCTAGAGACATAAATAAAATAATCGAATGACCCAGTCTATATAATGCAGAGAATGCCTTCAGCAAAAGAAGATCCCCGTAGGCTGCCCACCACTCTTTTTTCTCGAAGATTGTGCGATCACCATAAATAAAGGAATTTGCATTAGTTTCTTTCCTGGACTTAGCAGTGGTTTTCAACAAAGGTCCGTTAGAGCCTAGAGACTTGCATGTAGATAAAACTTTGGTAGGATGGTGAGCTTGCAACTAGAGGGCAAAACGTCCCGCATATCCACAGAGAGTCACCCTGCCTGAAGTCCCTTTTTAGTACCAAATTGCTACCTTCTCAATTCTGACGAAGTTAGAGGTGCTGCTCAAGGCAAAATCAGTTCGCTGAAGCCTTTCGCGGAATACCCTCGATACCATTTATCTGATGCTAAGAAAGCTAATTCCCGCGGTAGTTGGCGCATATCGCAGGGCCAACTTTCTTGTGGATTGGAGTTGATGTATGCACCTTATCAACCCATCGCCGACATACTTAGCTAGCAAGCCAACAGACCCGGTAGCTTTGGTGTTTTACAGCCTCAAAATTGCTAGTCATGTCATGTCCGTCGCCATCGTTGTCCTTACAGGAAATCGTCCCACAAATTCGCAAGGACGCAGGTACTTCTTGCTTTGCACCGTAAAGCGCTTTCTTGGTTGGCGGCGGCATCAGCCTTAGCCTTTGCGAGGGGATCAGCCAGCTGGGCGGAGGCAGGTTCAGCCTAAAGGGTCTGCATATTCCAGGTGCATGCCCTCAAATCATGGCACTTTAAAAGTTTGTCGTGGTCTGCGTCATTGGTACTATGTTTTAGGAAACAGGTCTCAAACTCAGCGCAAATCCACAACCTGCCGCAATTTTGGTGCACACGTTTGTATAGCGAGGCGCATGCTCCAAGACAGACGAACGCTGGCAGCTGCGGCTCATCATGAACATACGCTGCTGAATTTTGTAAGCCTCTAACCCGAATAAGGCGGCAGCCCCACAAAAACTCCCTCTCTTTCAGCCGCGAGTGAAGGCTCCATAGATAGGTTACTTACCCATCTGGTCAGTAACGAGAGTCGGTATTGAGTATGGTCGTGCAACCGTAACTGCAAATGTACCCATAAGAACGACCATACTCTATCGCATTTCAGGACCATGGACTATTTTTGTTCGTCTAACTAAACTGCAGTAGTTACACGAACTTCTTTAAACTTAAATAAATACGTCCGCTTTGATGTAGTTTTAACCGTTACGAACTCATAAGTAGGACACAAATTTCTTCTGTTTATTCTAATAGCGTGAAAGTCATGACTTAAAAAGCTATGCAACTGCGATGCATACAGATCAAACAAATCACCTCAACGCCAAGTATCGACTTGAAAGCAATCTCGTTGCTGTCTTTACCTTGCTACACGAAGTTATTGCAATTTTTCTCCATCTAATACATGTACGTACGGCAGATTCCACAAACACGAACACACACACACTTTCAAGTCTTCCCATATGAAATTCTATATTTGCAAATGTATCGTTATTTTAAACAGCACGTTTACGACATGTCACACCATTGAGTGGCGATAAGAGCGAGCGGATGTGGGAATGGAAACGAATAAAAAGTAAACATGTAAACGTCTTACATGCATCACTGTGCACAGCCAGTGAATGAGTGTGTCACTTACTTGTCCAGATACTTTTCAATCTTCTCGTAGAGCGTTTGCCTTGTGCTGCGATGATGGCGTATATGAATGCGTTCGATGCGAGTCAATTCCGGGCCGACGATGCCGCTGCGGCGTTGTCGATGATGCGGCATTGCTTGCTGCTGCTGTGTGTTGTTATTGTTGTTGCTGTGAATTTCTGCAGCTGTTGCCACTGCCGTTGGAGGCTCATCTGCTATGCTACGCTTACCGAAAACCGGATAAATTCGATGCTTCCGCGCTGTGGCAGGTGGCTGTCGATAAAATCCGGATGCGGATTGTTGCTGTTGCTGCTTTAGTTGTCTAGCGGGCTGTTGGTGTTGTTTGCGTTGTGCTGCCTGACTACTGCTACCGTCAATACGTCTTGAGGGAATTGGTTTTCTACGCAATGAATTCGATAGTCTGTAAAAGGAAAGCAGAAAGCAAAGCAAAGGGAGCGCATGAAAAAATAGTAGTTTGTAGTAAAAAGTATGAAGTACTAAAAAAATGATACACTTCGCATAAGTAGCGCATATTTAAATTATCCGCTATAGCACGCATGCAACATGCCCAGCAACATGCAACATGTAAGCGGTAACATGTGGGCGTGCGAAGCAAAACTGCTTGCAGCAGTGGCAGCATCGTTAGACCCGTTCGACTAGTTGACGTTGGACATATAAACTCATTCCGAGTGTAAGAAAATGGCTTGACAGGCGACATGTAGAAGTGGAATTCCACCTAACTCAAATACTAACGTTACTCGGTTGTTTTAAAGCCTACACAGACTTGCATACGATGATCCCTATTGCACGTTCTGTACTGGATAGGTAATCGAGGACGCAGAACATTGTTTTTTTTCGTTTGCCTGAGATGTGCAACCGAAAGGGATTACTTCAGCAGGAAGGTGGGGAGGCCACTTCTGGTTGACAACCTTGTGGATATCATGCTAGAGTAAATCGGAAATTGGTCCGACGTTTGCTATATGGCACACTCATTTTCAGGAAATTGCGCCAAGCGTAACAGTCCCACAGATATTCATAGAAAGGCTGCTGCTTCTCGGAGTGAGAGCGGATTGGAACCTCCGCCGTCCCAACCGCCAAGCCAGGGCGTCTTTGAACCTCGTGCACGTGATAAGTAGGGGCGGATTGGAGCCTCGGCCGTTTCAACCGCCGCGACAGTGAGGCTTTGAAAGTCGTGAAACCGAAGCGTAGACGCGATTAGAACCTCGGCCGTTCCAATCGCCAAAGCAGTGCGATTTTGAACCTCGGGAAGCCAAGCGTAGGAGCGGATTGGAATCTTGACCGTTCCAACCGCCGCTTTGAAATTCGTGCAACCGAAGCATAGACTCCGATTATAACCTAGACCGTTCCAACCGCCAAAGCGGTGTGCCGTAAGTCTAACATAACCATTCGTACAACGANAGACAGTGGGGCTTTGAAATTCGTGCAACCGAAGCATAGACTCCGATTATAACCTAGACCGTTCTAACCGCCAAAGCGGTGTGCCGTAAGTCTAACATAACCATTCGTACAACGAAATTTGGGAAAAATGGAGCAGATCAACGTAAGAGCTACGATAGTCGCGTACCTCCGGATACCTTAGACATCAAGGTGGGTAAGTAGTCAACACTGGGAAGTTTATTTCCACCCGACATGAAATTTACGAGGTATGGTTGCTTCAAATCGTATTAATTTGAACGCATTTGGGAATAATGACGATCACAAAGGTAGTACTGAAGACATTTAACACGGTGTGATTTTCTGTCCGCAGTTTTGTAATCGAAGAGATGACTAGAGCATGAAGGTGGGGTGGCCACTTGCGGTTAACAATCTTGTGGATGCTATGCTTGAGTCGGAAGAAAAGTGGTCCGTTGTTTGTAATTTGGCCGCTCCTCCTAGCGAACTAATACCTTACGGTTGTTCGACGGTGGGAGGGAAACGGAGTAGGGGTGGGTTTTTTGTGCATTGAGCCCAAAGGCAAGTCCCACACTTTTCGGCTTTCAATGCTTTCTGCCACCTTTACAAAAAAAAAAAACATGTGGGCATGCATGCCGCATGAAGTGACAGTTGAGCGTGCATTTCCACATACTTCATATCACGTTACTGCAAACACCACTCAACTTCAACAATTTTTACTCACCTCGTAGCCAGATTCCACCAAGGATACTGACTGCCAACACCGTCGCGGCCAACTTTCGCTTGCGGTGTGTAACTCTGCAAAGCAGATGGAAGTCGTCGTTGGTGTGTCGCGCCTGACTTGCTGAAAGGATTCACTTTCAGCGTGCTTAAGTTGTAGTTCTTGTTATTGTTGCTTTTGCTGTTGTTTGTCTGTCTGTATTTATTGCTGGCCCCATAGTAGTAATTGGTGTCCTTACGTCGCCAATCGTTCGGCCTTTGCTTGTAGTATCCACCAATTGGTCGCGGCGTCACTTGTGTACGGTGATAGTAACTGTCTATAGGACGTCGCAACATGTGATACTTTCCGTAATGGCTTTTACTGTTATCATATTTATTGCTTCCCTTATAATAATAATATTTCTGATGCATTGGCACATGGAAGGTAGCCGGCAGTTGGCCTGTATTCGCGTAGTAGTACTTTTGGTCACTCTTCTTGGCGGCTGCGGCAACGGCAGCAGGACTTGTCAATGTCATAAGATCGATGTAAGTGGGCCGTAAGGTGTTCACAGATTGATATGTCTGCTGCTGCTTTGTTGTTGTTTGCGTTTGATTCTTTTTGGTGTCGACATATGTGAATCGTGTTGATGTGTCGTTACGTCTGACCTCAAGTCTACCATCTTTTAGCCGATTGGCGATTTCTTCGATGACTTCACTTTGCGGTTTACTCGGTAACTCCCAGGCCAAAGCGACAGTGATGCCGAGAATCAAGTAGTTGGTATAATCAACGATGCCATAGATGCCGTCGTAAACTGTTGGATGAAGAGGAGAAGAGATGCCGATAAGGTTGGTTGAGTAAAGTGAAAAGAATAATTTAAGTCTCCCTTAGTCCATTTCCTTTGGACAAGTTTAATGGAGCAAATATACATTTTTATGAAATGAGAAAAAGAAACACTGAAATAAGAAGACGAAGCATAAGAATGAATTTACGATGCCTCACTTAAGTATTGGTAGGGGAAAAATATGGAAGGGGACAGATTTTTTCAATGACTGGAGAGCCTCTAAAGACAACTCCTTTTCA
Source organism: Rhagoletis zephyria (assembly GCF_001687245.7). Classification (NCBI taxonomy): domain Eukaryota; kingdom Metazoa; phylum Arthropoda; class Insecta; order Diptera; family Tephritidae; genus Rhagoletis; species Rhagoletis zephyria. The sequence continues at coordinate 39,161 of NW_016159670.1, forward strand.
GATCATATCTACGTGGTTTATAACCTAAACGTAAATAGCAGAAAAATGAATTGGAAAAAGTTTGAAACAGCCTTTCCTAACAGCATTTCTGTTCTCACAAACCAAATAAACTCGAAACATTTACTTGATAACGTTGTAAGTAAATGATCTAACTGTAGCATTTCAACATGCAGCAAGGGTAGCCGGCCCGACTAGGGCGAAAAGTAGAACACCAAAACTTCCATGGTGGTCCAATGAAATTGCAAACCTCCGAAGGGAGTGCCGATAAAAATTTAACGAAGCTAAAGTATCCAACTCTTTGGAATGAGGCAGTGTTTCGCCTTAATTATAAACCGCACAAATGGGAGAAGATAAGAGTGTTTTTTTTTCGCAAGGAAGAAAACACTACATACACGCGACCAAAAGACTTCAGACCGATTAGTCTGCCATCTCAAGAGCGACTAATAGATGGGCATATTAGAGACAAGGCGGGCAGAAATCTTTCGCCAGCCTAGCATGCCGACCAGTTGAAACACCACAACATTATTTAGTGCACACAATTGAAAGATCACTATATTTTAAAAAGAATAAACCCTCGCTGCCTTCGTGGACATCGAGGGTGTTTTCAACAATGTCATGCGAAATATGGGAGTAAGCAATTCACTAAGCTCATTTATCGAACGAATGCTAATCGGACGAAAAATAAGAGCAAGATTAGGTGAATCAGTAATAAAAAGGTTCCCGGTCAGGGATGCACCCCAGGTTGGAGTAATATCACCGCTCCTGTGGAACATGACAGCAGACAGCCTTCTTCGAGAATTTGAAGATATAGGCGGTCAGATAATTGCACACGCCGACGATATTGTAATAGCTATCTTAGATAAACATCTCTCAACATTGACCTCTCTCTCCAAACTATCCCTCTGGTGTAATAGGCGACAACTGGGATTGAATGCTGAAAAAACGGACCTTGAGGTCTTCACTAGGAAGCACAAGAATCTGTTCTCGGTAATATAATTGTAGAGGGAAAAGCTCTCGCAGTAAAAGAGGATACCAAATATTTAGGTCTCAAAGCAACAGTAGCTCTATATTCTTGCAGCAGGGCAATAGGGAAAATATGGGTGATGGAACCCAAAATATTACACTGGATACAAACAGTTATGCCAATTCTCTATCAAGGTATAGTAGTATGGTGGCACGTCCTTGGGAAAGGGGTAAACTTAAAAAAAAAGATGGGTAAAGACCAACAGCTTGCGCCCAAACTCATAGCTGGAGCGTTATGGCAATGTATGCTCTATAGAATTTTCTTCCGCAATAAAATCCCTCACGAAGCAATCGACAACCTCCAAAAGGTGAGTTCCAGGACACGGCGACATATAGGGGAATTGTAAGACCGATGGACCGGCGCGACTGGGCCAAAACTTCCTTTTGAGGATATAAATGACGAAATAGAAATACTCTTACAAACTTGTAAGCTACTAAGCAATTGTGTCCGTCCGCTCCTCAGCGCTAGATGCACTGGCCTACCACTGCGCCTAAAAAAGCACAATATTGGATTATTAGTATCTGTCATAACAGGACACTGTTACGTTTACATGACTTCTGTAAAAGCTGTCCAGATGAAGAAGAGGAGGAAATGATTCTGTACCTGTACCCTGCTACATATATCCAGACGAAGGCTTTCCACCCTTGATAAGCAATTCTTTGATAACTTGGAGGACCTTAGATGCATGGAAATCAGGGATCTTCTAAAATGCATGCAAAGTTCGAAATGGTTTTAGGAGGGACTGGGCGGTATCACAATGGGCCCTAAGCCTAAGTGTGTCTTATAGACGACCGCGACAGCCTGACCTAACCTAAGGTGAGTTGAGGTGAGTTAAGGTGGGTTGAAGTTAACTGTGGTGAGGTGAGGTAAGTTTAGGCAAACTGAGGTGAGGTGAGCTGTGCTCCACCAATACTCCAGCAATTTATATGTATCACGGAACACACAGTAAAGTGTTCTGAATGATGAGTAAAGGGTGACAATTATTCTAGTAAACATCAAATCCTAGAAAAGAGAATCGATATGCATCACCTCTTTGCCGATGCTTGTTTTTTGCTCTACCATAATTTGGTATTCCTACGAAACTTAACCGGCTACGGAAAATGTTTCTGACCAATAGCTTCTACGAACGCCGTCAAAACATCGCCGAGAAGCTTGCACGATGTTAACTACACAGGATCACAAAACAAAAAACAATCTGTCAAAGATTTTCTTGTCCAGACTAGGTGTTTCGACATATTCTGGAAGTTTTAATAGAAAAGAGTGTGTCAAATCAAAACGAGAAATGAGCGAAAGGTTTCGCTATGCACGGTTGCAATTTGTAGATATTGCACACGGTTGCTTTTAATACGGGTAAACAAATGCACGCACAAAAAGGAAATGCCAAACAAATTTGCAACCGATTGATTCAGTGGAGACGGCGGGGTTGCTGGTGGGAAGACAACACGAGCTAAAAATTATGGAGCAAACTACTGAGTATTTAAATATATAAAAAAGAAATAAAACATAGTACAAACGGCATTTCGCAACTATTAATTCCAAAAACAAGACCTTGTTTTGGAGTGCACCCCAGATGAGGTCCGACCAAAAGGTTGCGAATCCACTCGCCAAAACCTCCCAAACTGCCACTGTTAACTTTAACCCGAAAAGTGACTGGGCTCTGGATGCGGGATGCTCAAAGTGCATCGTCTGGAACTTGCAAAATTATGTATGTATATACGCACCGCACAACGTCTGGTAGAACCTAGTGATTCGATTGCAAAAATTCCGCGTTACTCGGTATTCGAAAACTCCCGTAAAATTATTAAAAAAAACCGACTGCAGAACCGAGGCAATAACCCTAGTGATATACTGAATGAATGGTATAACCGTTACGAGTAACTTATTTTTTAAAAAATCCGTACAACTTGCAAGACTTCGAGAATACCCCTAGTACACTGCGATCCGAAACAAAAGCGATAAAGCGGTTTCAAAGTTGTAAAAATACCTATATACATACAATAAATAAAGCATGAGTGAAGTAAGGTACAAAACAGAGGTGATCAATTTACAAAATGTAAATAAGTGTAAATTAAATGTTATCCCAAAAGTGCTAATTATTATTTTTCACATAAAATTATTCCGACTTGGACCAACAAACAATCAGAAGGGGGACGTCAAGTAGTTTTAAAGTGAAATATGGCAGACGAACAAGCAGATCTTGTGGCTGGATACCCACCGGCAGGTATGTGGACTTTATGACGCTTAAAACTATTTATATTCATTTGTACATATAGCCGCCCATCGCCCGCAGTTGCAAAACCGCCTAAATCGCCGTTATGGCAAAAAATGAGATTTGGTTACCCTGAACTCCAGATATGGAGATTTATGCATAAAAATCGTGAAAAAAAA